>NC_068443.1:14743347-15043347 GCF_023373465.1 Oncorhynchus keta | reverse complement strand
TAATCATTCATGAAAATACAAGTGTTATACATCAGTTAAAAGCTTAACTTCTTCTTAATCCAGCCTCCTTGTCAGATTTCAAAAAGGCTTTACGGCGAAAGCATACCATGCGATTATCTGAGGACAACGCCCCTCATACAAAATCATTACAAACATTTTCCAAACAAGCAGAGGCATCACGAAAGTCAGCAATAGCAATGAAATAAATCTCTTACCTTTGAAGATCTTCCTCTGTTTGCAATCACAAGGGTCCCAGCTACATAACACATGGTCCTTTTGTTCGATAAAGTCCCTCTTTATAACCCAAAAAGGTCAGTTTAGTTGGCGCGCTTGACTCAGTAATCCACCGTTTTCCCTAGTTTAAAATGCATACAAATGAATCCCGAAAGTTACCAATAAACTTTGTTCAAACAAGTCAAACAACGTTTCTAATCAATCCTCAGGTAGCCTAATATGTAAATAAACAATCAAATTTAAGAGAGAGAAATGTATGTTCATTACCGGAGATAAATAATGAAGTGAAAAAAAGTGAAAAAACCAGCCTGAAACTCTTTCTAAAGACTGTTGACATCTACTGGAAGCCCTAGGAACTGCAATATGGGAGGTATCCCATTGATTTTCCCATAGACATGCATTTTAAGTGGTGTCACTTCCCAAAAATATTTTTTCTGGATGGATTCTCCTCGGGTTTTCACCTGCTTTATCAGTTCTGTTATAACCACAGTCATTATTTTATCAGTTTTTGAAATTGTTGAGTGTTTTCTATCCAATACCACCAATTATATGCATATCCTAGCTTCTGGGCCTGAGTAACAGGCAGTTTACTTTGGGCACCTCATTCATCCAAACTTCCGAATACTGCCTCCTATCCCTAAGAAGTTTTTAATGGAACTGTGTAAAGATAGGAGATTGACAAAATAGTATGTCGAATAACTATCCTTGCATACAGAGGAATTATTAAACAAGTGTTAAACAAGGAGTATAAAGTATATACTGGGGTAGAGGAGTATAATTTACAGATAAATATAGCTATATTATATGGTTGAAATAAATCTATGCTATTGGAATAAATAACGATAATAGACACATAAAGGACAGTACAGTAGTATGGTTTATAGTAGCACCTCCAAGAGGCATTTAGTAATGTGGATAAACAGTAGGAGGAAACAGAGTGTGGACGAGCAATCCACGACTTAACAGACCACTAGTGTAACAGTTTTCCCCCTCTTCTGACGAGGAGTATGAAGGATCGGACTAATGCGCAGTGTGGTAAGTGTTTATGTTATTTAATTGGAACAGAAACACCAAACAAAATAACAATGAGAGCTAAACGAAAACGAAACAGTCCTGTAAGGTGCAGCAACACAAAACAGAAAACAACTACCCACAACCCATAGTGGGAAAACAGGCTGCCTAAGTATGGTTCTCAATCAGAGACAACAACTACCCACAACCCATAGTGGGTCGCTCTGGATAAGAGCGTCTGCTAAATGACTTAAATGTAAATGTAAATGTAAAACAGGCTGCCTAAGTATGGTTCTCAATCAGAGACAACAACTACCCACAACCCATAGTGGGAAAACAGGCTGCCTATTTATGGTTCTCAATCAGAGACAACGATAAACAGCTGCCTCTGATTGGGAACCATACTAAGCCAAACACAGAAATACAAAAACATAGAACAACACATAGAATGCCCACCCCAACTCACGCCCTGACCAAACTAAAATAGAGACATAAAAAAGGAACTAAGGTCAGGATGTGACAACTAGGAAGATATAGTCCAGGAATGACAGGGATAAATATTAAAGCAACAGAGGAGGATTGGTTTTAAATAGGTGAATAGCACAATAAAAATAACTAAGACAGCATAGCTAGTGCGGATATTAAATGAAGATAAAAGAATAACTACACAATAAATAAAAATGTGAAAGTAAGGATATCATTAGCAATAGGACAAGAAAGAAAGAGAAAAATAAATACTGAGAATGTTTAAAGAAGGAGAAGGATTGTTCAAAAGTATAAAGAAAGCTTATGCTGCAGGTTCAGGAATGTTGAAGAAGGACAATGAAAAGTCAGACAGGAAGAAGGTGGAATGGTTTACACAACCTCCACCATACACCAGTGGGTAATACCAACCTGAGTTGTGGAAATATAGAGAGAAATAGAGGTGAAAGATGATAAGGAGACTCTCTCTGTGCCCTCTTAGGTAAAAAAAAGGACCTGGAAAGGACAGGGGAGACTGAGCAAGGTGCAGGAAGGAACCTGCATCTTTCATAACTGAACTGTTATGAAAGATGATGTGGAAATAGGAAGACAAGTGTGAATGGTTTTGGTAACTGTGGGTTATCAATAATAGTGATATTTGAGGCGCTATACTGGAATAAGACATTAAGTAATCTGTATTATTCAGTAATACATTTGCAGACATTATAGTTTAGGTTCTAATACAAGGTATTAAGTGACTAATGAATTATTGTCTGGGCAGTGGATTGCCCTACCTTAGAAAATAGTTAATAGAAGGGAGGGGTAAAATAATTAGCAAAGAGGTTATTAAACCTAAAATGAACTTTAAAATGTTTTAGTTAGTTTATGAACATTGTGATGGTTGGCAAAACAATCAGCGACAACCACAAGGCCCTGTAAACCCATGGGTGGGGATACTAGGCCTAATCAGGGACTAGGGATGCCCAGAGAATCCTACAGGCGAGGGTCAGTTTTCAATGATATCCACGAGAGCTGATCAAGAACTTATGCTGCAAGTTCAAATAGAGAACAGAGGCACACCCACAATGATAGATTCTGGAGCCATCCACACATATGTAAATCCAAATTATGCCTCTCATCTCCCCATGTCTGACAAATATACCAAAACTATAGGATGCTCGGGACAAACGCAGCTAATTCCAGTGACAGCCCAGTTCCAGTGACAGCTGATGGCAGATCAGCATTACTCCCTATTCTAGTGTCAGAACAAACACTGATTCATTTAAGTGAAGAGATGTAGACTAGTGAAGGTAACAAAAGACAGTCATTTGGAAAATAAGAATTTGGAATTTGAATTGATTAAGAATTGGCTGATGTATTTTCTACATTAGGCACATTACAGGTTAATCTTAAAATAATAGATGTTTAATGAGTGTGAAGCAGTGGTTAGTGATAAAAATATATTCATTGATAAGGAGGATTGATGTAGTGTTGACAGTATGTGAATGGTAATATGGTATTAGTACCTTTTTATAGCACACTAACAATATTTTAGTAATTTGATAGGCTGAGGTTTCAATACAAGGTTAAAGGATGAGTAGAGGGATTGAACCATGAGATTGTAAAAAATATTAGCTGTGGTTGAAAGCAAGCAGGTAGTGGGACATTTGAAGTAGAGGTATGAGAAACATTATTTGACCGTTTTTGATTATTGTTGCTTGGTTTTATAGTTAGGCAATTCCAGTGAATTTGAGCAGGAAGATAATGTATTAAAAATTATAATCTGTCTCCATTATGTGGAGCAGTGTCCAGTAATGCAAGTAGAATGAAATATGTCTTGACTGCCAAGCTGATAAGACATCACCAAGTTTTTGAAGGTTCTACATTTGTTAAACAACAGTTTTGTATTTTACTAAACTTATGCAACATGTTAATTCAATTGATAGGATTACTGGAAAGGGGCACTGGGATTGTTTATTTTAAAATGGGGTCAATTCCACTTAATGGAACACTATATTATCTGATGGGTCTTGAATAAGAATTCTTGCTTCCAGGACAAATGCAGGTTCAATACAGTGTGTATGTTAATTAAGGGAGACATAGGTGACCATGTCTAAAACACCTTTTTATTTGATGCCTGGGATCAAATATCACTGATTTCTTCAGCTGAGACATTGACTACATTTGCAAATGAAAAAGTATTACATTTAGAATGGTTAACAGGAACAATCGAAGGTGAAACAGATATTAAATGTGTTGATTGGAAATTGGTCTATTAACAATACCAAGATATTTGTACATGATTATGACAGTAAGAGACCAATCATATAATATCATATGGGTGTATAGTGACTAAGGGTAGTGCATGCTGAATAAAGCATGCGAAGGCTGGGCCATTTCTGTTTATTTTTTGACATATGGTTTAACACACACATACACCAGCACGCACACACCATTTACTGGTTATGAATATGGGTTAGTGTTGTTGACACTGTGGGATTTATTTTGGATGGGGTCTTTTCAATTTAGTTTTAAATTGGTTATGCAGAAGGATGGAAATGTTTTTGAAAGGTATTTAATTGTTTCGGAAGGTCAGGGAAAGAAGAGAGATAGGAAATATTTTAATGGTGTCGATTTCTTTCCTATGAGACCTGATCAATCTCATTAGAAATGATCGAAACAGGTGGGATTAAATTATAAAATAAATGAAAAATACCAATCTCTATTCAAATCGTATCACTACTTTGAAATGCTATGATTTTGTTAGGAAATTATAAAGCGTTGTAATCTAAGCTGACTAGTTATTTGAATAAGTAACATTTTTATTTAACCTTTCTAGCACAGGGGAACACCTCGACAACATTCCGCTGAAAAGGTAGCGAGCGAAATTCAAAAATATTTTTTTGAAATATGTAACTTTCACACATTAACAAGTCCAATGCAGCAAATGAAAGATAAACATCTTGTTAATCTAACCATCGCGTCCAATTTCAAAAATGCTTTACAGCTAAAGATGATTATGTCAGATCAGCGCCAAGTCGAAAAAACACACAGCCATTTTTCCAGCCAAAGAGAGGAGTCACAAAAAGCAGAAATATAGATAAAATTAATCACAAACCTTTGATGATCTTCATCAGATGACACTCATAGGACATCATGTTACACAATACATGTATGTTTTGTTCAATAATGTGCAGATTTATATCCAAAATCCTAGTTTACATTGGCGCCTTACGTGCAGTAATGTTTTGATTCCAAAACATCCAGTGATTTTAGCAGAAATACTCATAATAAACATTGATAAAATATACTACTGTTTTTCATAGAATTAAAGATAGACTTCTCCTTAATGCAACTGCTGTGTCAGATTTAAAAAAAACTTTACGGAAAAAGCATAATCTGAGAACGGAGCTCAGAACCCAAAACAGCAAGAGGAATAGCCGCCATTTTGGAATCAACAAAGTTAGAAACAACAACATAAATATTCACTTACCTTTGATGATCTTCATCAAAAGGCACTCCCAGGAATCGCAGTTCGACAATAAAATAGTGATTTGTTCCATAAAGTTCCATCATTTATGTCCAAATAGCCTCTACCAACTGTGGCTCAGTTGGTAGAGCATGGCGCTTGTAACGCCAGGGTAGTGGGTTCGATTCCCGGGACCACCCATACGTAGAATGTATGCACACATGACTGTAAGTCGCTTTGGATAAAAGCGTCAGCTAAATGGCATATATTATTATTATTATTATTGTTGTTAGCGTGTTCAGCCCAGTAATCCATCTTCATGAGGCGCGAGCATTTCATCCAGACAAAAACTCAAAGTTCCGTTACAGTCCTTTAGAATCATCTCAAACGATATATGGAATCAATCGTTAGGATGTTTTTAACATAAAACATTAATAATGTTCCAACCGGAGAATTCCTTTGTCTTCAGAAAAAGCACTGGTAAGTGAGGTAACTCTGTCGGGAGTGCGCGTCATGAGACCAAGGCACTATGTCAGACCACTGACTCAAACAGGTCTCATGAGCCCCTCCTTTATAGTAGAAACCTCATTCGAGTTTCAAAAGACAGTTGACATCTAGTGGATGCCCTAGGAAGTGCAACCTCATCCATTTCTCAATATGTACTCCTGTAGGCAAAGCTTTGAAAAACCACAAACCTCAGATGTCCCACTTCCTGGTTGGATTTTTCTCAGGTTTTTGCCTGCCATATGAGTTCTGTTATACTCACAGACATCATTCAAACAGTTTTAGAAACTTCAGAGTGTTTTGTATCCAATACTAATAATAATATTCATATATTAGCATCTGGGACAGAGTAGGAGGCAGTTCACTCTGGGCACGCTATTCATCCAAAAGTGAAAATGCTGCCCCCTATCCCAAAAAAGGTTGTTAACAATGTGGTAAGTTATGCATAAGTATATTCATGAAAACCGAAATATGAGACCATGACAATTCCCACTCTCTCTTCACCTGACTCTATGCCTCCAGGATACGTTACCGCTGGACTCCACAAAAACAAAAGCCCTAAAGAAGCTTCCTCATGCTTTCACCCAGTCTTCGCCAGTCTTCGACAGGTTCTGAGAGTTGTTCCCAAGCCATGTGCTTTTATTGCCACTTAATGGGCACCCTGCTACTACTAACATGGCCCATGCCTATAATCGCTTTCAATTGTGATCCCTTCGGCAACTGCCGTGAGAAGAACTACTGCCTGTAATATATCAAGTGTTCACCGGCTGTTAGAAATTGGGAAAGAGATTATTGAATTGGAAGAATATTCAACCTACATATCATTCCATCTAACCCATAACACACTAGTCACTACTCCTAATGCACTTCTACAGTTATAAACATACTAAAATCATTACGTCCATATACATCAATCCCTCCTCTGGAACAATGATCACTCTCATGTTCTATAAAACCTTAAAACACATTGACTTAACAAGAAAACAGAAAAATAAAAATGATTTGTTTAATAACTTCCCACTACTCTTAATGCAACTAAAACTGGGGAAAAAAACGTTCATCCATAACGTTCTATGCCCATGTTATGCAGGTCTTCCTGCCGTCTCCTTCATCTCCATCATTGGGTGTTATTACAAAACACAGACTATAAACCTTACATGAAATTACTTGTATTCTATCACCCAGACATCTCTATTTATCAATACAATGTAACGTTAAAATTATAATGACATAATAAAACAAAAGTAACAAAAACCTTTTGTTAACCCAAGCTATCATCCAGTAAGTTCTAACAATTTAGAGATAACGTTTCCAGAGCTTCCCTAGGCCTAATACATTTAAACAGTGCCCCTAACCCTCACCTGTTCAAAAGCAACTCTCTCTTGCTTTATCCAACTCATAACTAAAACATTTATAAATGATCCAGCCCAAATTCACAATAACCGTCCTTAGTGCTTAATTTAACTCCAATTCAAATGTCTCAATGTAGCACACATCATCCCTATTAAAGCTTGGTCGCAAATTGGTCTTTTTGGGGATATAAGGAAGGACTTTATCGAACAAAATGACCATTTGTGATGTTTCTGGGACCTTTTGGAGTGTCAACAGAAGAAGATCTTCAAAGGTAAGGCATTAATTATATCGCTATTTCTGACTTTCGTGGCGCACCTGCCTGGTTGAAAAAGGGTTTTCATGCTTTTATATGCGGGGCGCTGTCCTCAGATAATTGCATGGTGTGCTTTCACTGTAAATCTTTTTTGAAGTATGACACCGGGGCTGGATTAACAAGAAGTTAAGGTTTATTTTGATGTAAGACACTTATATTTTCATGAATGTTAAATATTTCTATTTCTGTAATTTGAATTTCATGCTCTGCAGTTTCACCGAATGTTGGCGAGGTGGGTCGCTAGCGGAACGTCTGCACCAGAAAGGTCATTAAGGACAACAAGGTCAAGGTATTGGAGTGGCCATCACAAAGCCCTGACTTCAACCCTATAGAACATTTGTGGGCAGGACTGAAAAAGTGAGTGCAAGCAAAGTGGCCTACAGACCTGACTCAGTTACACCAGCTCTGTCAGGATGAATGGGCCAAAACTTATTGTGGGAAGCTTGTCGAAGGCTACCCGAAACATTTGACCCAAGTTTTAAAAAATTAAAGGCAATGCTACCAAATACTAATTGAGTGTATGTAAACTTCTGACCCTCTGGGAATGTGATGAAAGAAATAAAAGATGAAAGAAATAATTATCTTTACTATTATTCTGACATTTCACTTTCTTAAAAGAATGTGGTGATCCTAACTGACATAAGACAGGGCATTTTTACTTGGATTAAATGTCAGGAATTGTGAAAAACCGAGTTTAAATGTATTTGGCTAAGGTATATCTATCGCATCTTAGTCGCTCTGTCACTGCTCATCCATATATTTTATATTTATGTATTTTCATCCCTTTTTATCCCTCCTTTTTTCCCTTTATTAGATTGTATGTATTAGGTTTTGTTGTGGAATTTGTTAGATATTAGATTTTGTTGTGGAATTGTTAGATATTACCTGTTAGATACTGGTGCACAGTCGGATCTAGAAGCATTAGCATTTCGCTACACTCGCAATAACATCTGCTAACCATGTGTATGTGAACAAGACAATTTTATATGATTTGACTAGTCTCCCAGTCCCTGCAGCTGAAAAACATCCACACAGAATTATGCTGCCACCACCATGCTTCACCGAAGGGATTGTGCAAGGTTTCCTCCAGACGTGACACTTGGCATTCAGGCCAAAGAGTTCAATCTTGGTTTCATCAGACCAGGGAATCTTGTTTCCCGTAGACTGAGGGTCATTTAGGTGCCTTTTGGCAATCTCCAAGCAGGCTTTTACTGAGGACTGGCTTCCGTTTGGCCACTCTACAATAAAGGCCTGATTGGTGGAGTGCTGCAGAGATTGTTGTCCTTCTGGAAGGTTCTCCCATCTCCACAGAGGAACTCTGGAGCTCTGTCAGACTGACCATCTTGGTCACCACCCGGACCAGGGCCCTTCTCCCAGATTGCTCAGTTTGGCCGGGCGGCCAACTCTAGGAAGAGACTTGGTGGTTCCAAACTTCTTCCACTTAAGAATGATGGAGGCGTCTGTGTTCTTGGGGACCTTCAATGCTGCATAAATGTTTTGATATCCTTCCCCAGATCTGTGCCTCGACACAATCGTGTCTTGGAGCTCTACGGACAATTGCTTCAACCTCATGACTTGGTTTATGCTCTGAAATGCACTGTCAACTGTTGGACCTTATAAGGACAGGTGTGTTCCTTTCCAAATCATGTCCAATCAATTGAAATTACCACAGGTGGACTCCAATCAAGTTGTAGAAACATCTCAAGGATTATCAATGGAAACAGGATGCACGTGAGCTCAATTTTGAGTCTCATAGCAATGCTTATGTAAATAGGGTTTATCTGTTTTTTATTTTTAATACATTTTCAAAAATGTCTAAAAACCTGTTTTTGCTACATCATTATGGGGAATTGTGTGTAAATTGATGAGGAAAATGTTTTATTTAAACCATTTTAGAAAAAGGCTGTAACGTAACAAAAGGGAAGGTGTCTGAATACTTACTTTATATGCCTACCCATCCACCCCGACCAACCACTCTACTTCGTTTTTGCCTTAAGTAACTATTTGTCTTATGTAACCATACCAAACGTAACACATCATACTATTTTGAGTGTCCTGGATTTACAACTAGTCTATTAAACCAGGATGTGGTTCTGGGTAAAGTTAATGATGCCTTGACCTTAACAAAGGTCCCAGGACCAGTAAATGCAAAAGGTACAGTAGGTATGGGTGCTCTTTTCGCCATATGCATATTTCTTTCGAGGCAAAACCCACTCATAACGGTGGTAGGTTTTGTGTTGTTTGTGTTGAAGAAAGATGCATGTGCAGAAAACAACCCCATACTTACTTTCAAATTGGGTGGTGGATCTTTGATGTCATGGGGCCATTTTGCTTCCACTGGTACTGGGCCCTGTTCAGGTCAACGGTAATTGGGCGTCAATCAGACGTTCTTTTGCAGTATTACACAACTTTGAAACCTGAACCCCCCCCACACACACACTTATTTGGGCTTCCAATCTGTGACATTTGTCATTTGCACAAAGCAGTTTACTGTATGTGAACAAGTGTAACATACAGTACAGTTTGACTGCACAGCCTTGTAGTGACGCTAATGCAGCTTGCTTTCAGATATCTTGGCAGTGCTTCAGTGAAATGACGTGTGCACTTATCACATGAAACACGCCCACAGTCTCCCAAAAAGCAGATAAACCTGATAATAAATGCCATGGAATATGAGTATCTGCACAAGTTAGACACTGACAATCCAACATCAGAGAGGCCAGGTGGTGGCAAATGTCAAGATAGGTGACGTCACAAGTTTAAATTGCATTGATACCATCATTACCGCCTTTCTTTCTCTCCCTTATCTCAATCCTAATCTCAATCCATCTGTCTCATTCTCATTCTCTCATTCCAGGAGAAATGACAGAATATTTGAGAAATTGAGTATGACACTGGAAGTCTGGCTGGCTGACAACAACCTTGAAGTTCCCCTGACTTCAGAATCTGGAAAGGCTTTTTCTCCTCTGTATCTTTCTCACTCAAGCATTCACAAGGGCACCCACACAGCCCCCCAGCACTGCCCCTTCAAACCACTGTTTGATTTTCAAATCCAAACAATGAGAGGTCTCAAGCCCACAGGAATTATTTTGTTGTTGTTGAGAGAACCAATCAAAGCTCAAGACAGCTTTTGCGTGAATACTGCACCAACAACAGACTCCAGTCCAGACCAGTGTGTCACAGGTCTCGCTCGCTGTGTACCATGTGAGTCACATCAGCCAGGCTACAACATGGGCGCACAAGCAGTCACTATAGCCAATGTAATAACAAAACTAGATTGAATTTATCAATCATACCTCTCAAGTACATTGACATTCTTTATTGACTTCATGCTCGGGCTTAGTTTACAGTCATCATTGGTAGAAAACTCTGTAACCTGGGGCTATATTTACCAACCAAGGATTAAACACATTTCGCTATGATTGTTGCTTTTTCCAATAGTTTCTTCTTGGGGTCAAGATGACCCTTGTTGGTAATCGATATAAGGAAAATATGTTGGTAGCTTGAGGGTTCATGGAGATATGGCAATGCACTTCAGGTAAGGAGTATTTCGCCGTCACTAAACCCTCAGCAGCATCCAGGCCAGGGCCATGAGGCCCAGAGAGGAGCACATTGTGGAGGCTCCCGAAGCTGGACGGCTCTGGGTCGTCACCAACCAGTCATTGAACGGTTGGATGCTCCTGAAGACGTTGGTCATCAAGGCAGAGGTGGAGTTGTGGTCAATGTGCAATGTTGTACTGAAGAGATCAATCTGAGGGGAAAAGGTTAATTAATTTCAGATAGGATCATAGACATAAGTGTGACATCAAGCTGGCCCAATGGCTTTACCCACTGGGCACAAACGTCTAGTTTTAGTTGAGCTGCCAAGTAACGTGAAATCAAATAAACTTTGAGGCAATTGCTCTCCAAGTAAATACATAAATAGATCACAAAAACAACAACTTTAAGGCATGTCATTGCATTCCGGTTAAAAATGTGATTAAAATAAGAAATGTATGAAATGTGTGTTCATATGCCGTACATCCTGTTGCATGAATTTTCCTGCACAGCATGAAATGATAACTTTAGAGTGCTCAAGGCTTTGAAAAGGCTTCTAAAGATTGTAATCGCCACATTACATGTTCCTTCTTAATTTGCCCTAACAAAAAATGTAGCAACCCCTATAAAAAAGTCCTTTAATTATAATCCACATAACAATACACATTTCCTTTTGCTGCAGGTCTATTTCCTGCTGTTTGAAACTGGCTCAAATTAAGATGTGGGATCTTTATGTTCATGACTTCTTGAAGAGCCAATTAATACGTCACAATCTCTTTTGTTGGACCAGCCCAGATGAAAGATCATGTTTGGTAATATTTTTGAATCATAACCTTTATAATGTTTCATAAGCAAAATGGATAAGGAATGGATCCTACACTTAAATATATTAAAATACAGTCCATGTTTCTTGTCGGAGCTATGTTTATTGTCTGCTAAGTAGAAATTGTGTTCAGTTTCTGGGGAAATTGTTGCACAAACTCACCAAGTCCTGGCTGACTTTGATAGGGTCCTTGAACACGGTCCAAACCACAGCCTCATTGCAATTTGGAGTGGTCAGGGAGCCAAGGTAACGGTAGTATTTGGTACGGTCCACCCCTTCCAGGAGCTCATCCAATGAAATAGCATGAGTAATGTTTACAATATCATCTTGAGGAAGAGAGAAAGAAAAAACGTATATAAAATCATATGCTACTGAAATTGAACAAGAAAATTACTCATTTTGAATTCAAAGAGAAAACTAATGCCAAATCCTCTTCCAAACTTTATTTTGAGGAAGTAGTCAGAACCAGTCAAATTTCTCCTCTCACCTTTTAGTGTGATGTTGGCCAAGTAGGATGTCAGAGTATTCCAGGCTGCTGGTGAACCAGTTGCATTACCCGGCATGGCCTGTTTGAAAAACAAAGACTTTAGTCATAAAAAAACAGCAATAAAACATTGAAATGCCTAATCTACTGTGGAAAAATGAATGCCATTTCTATGAAGGTTAAAGCATCCGCTCACCTCTATGAAGAAGCCAAGAGCAGCAAGTCCCGTGCTGTCTGCAACGGCCATGGTCGTGTTACCGTTGTGCGAAGACTTTGCATTTACTATGTGCAACTGAAAGGTGAAGCATAACAGTTGATATAAAAAGTTATCTGAATCCATTGAAAAATTAAAACACTGTAATGATACATTTAAAAAGGTAGACTACAATCTGCTATATATACAGCTGTTCAAGGGTCATTTAAATTAATGACATATATATGCCCACTGATTCTTGAGGAATATAACTTATAAATGCTTCTTGAGCGCAGTACAACAGTCAGATTATTGCACCATTTATGAATTTGAGATTGGTTAAGTTTCCCCACCTGTCAGCTTTCTAGTAAACCAAGTGTCGGGGCTGCAGTTGAGCTGGGGGAATTAATTCATTCTGGACTAAGGCTAAATGAAGACCTTGACATTGATCCATTGCAGTGTGGTATATGTGTATCAGTATGAGAAGTGTCACCCAATGATTAATGGGCTAAATTCAGATTCTCAACCCTTCTCCAAAAGTGTACTAATACACTTCCACACATTAATTTAATAGGAATGGATTAGTGCTTGGAATATGGTGGAAACTCCCTCCAGGCATGCTTGCACTAATCCTTGAAGGGGGGTGGAAGAGGGGACACTAATGGAGAAAGGTTAAGAATCAGAATGCACTAATGTTGTGTTGAACCTTCCCATACCTCCATGGGGTAGCGGGTTCCATCCACTGTGTGCTCTGACCCAGGTACTGAGGTACCATTCCCCCAGTGGAGGTGAAACTGCAGGCTGTCATAGGCCTCAGACAGTGCCCCACCTGTAACCTGGACACCACTTGTCAGTTCCACTTTGACTGAAAGAAAGAGAGGAGGAACAATAGGAGAGGAATTGGTTACATTTTGCACATAAGGGTTCCTGGTTTGGTTCATACATTATCCTCAAGTGGGACTTTGTGTGTATGGATTGAGAAAGCAAGGCATCCATCCATTCTCCTCACCAGTTTTGCCAGTGTTCTTGATATTCTTCATTGTATAATTGTCTCCGTATTTGGTGAAGGTGAAGGCAGTCAGGGTTTCATCGCCCACTGCTGATGCAGAGACGATGTTGATGGGAGACTGACGGGATCCATTGCAATGTTCACTGGCAATGTTGGACCAAGTGGTGTCATCTTAACATGGAATCAACCATACCATGGTGTCAATGTACAATCGTTTTATAAGGGTCATATAATATGCTAATAAATCAATTCTCTAGTCTATTATCCACTGCTATCGCAATCACTTCAATTTGTGAGTAGAAATTACACTGTAATCAGTGGGTAAAATAAATACTTACCACAACTAGGATCATGGTAACACCACACTGTTACAATTGAAGAAGGGAAAAAGTTATGCAGAGTCACAACATTGATAGAAAAGTCACAGTCCAACAAAATAATAGAATAATCACTTACAACCGCCTGCAGCACCGTATGTAGTGGGGACGAAGAGTGTCGCAACGATAACCACAAGTTGATTCATCTGAAAGCGAGATAAAGGCAATTATGAATGGAGAGACCACTAAAGCACCAACCAACACAAGAAATCCATGCACTTAGAAAAGTGGTTGAAATTTGGTCAGTCCGCCCTGGTCTTAATTCTCTTCATCCACAACGTCCACAAACGTAGACGTCTATGATTGGTTCCGATTTGTTCGAATCCGTACTGGCCTTGATTTGACCCAAATATAGGCATTGATATTTCACAAGTTTGGACACTACTGTTGTCTACTATGCTCTACTGTACTGTGCTATCCAAACTTTTTAACATGGACATCTATGATTGGTTCAGATTTGGTCCAGACCGACCAAATTTGGTCTTGTTTGGCGGCGGAGGTCATTAGCATAATACCCAGTGTGCTTTGAACATGTTAATTGTTATATATTGGTCATTTAGAAGACCCTTATCCAAAGTGACTTACAGTTGGTGCAATCAACTAAGGTCGATAAACAACCACATACAATATCACAGTCCTAGTGAGTAGGGGTGTTAACCCCGGTGTCCTGGCTGCAGATCTTAATTTGACCCAGATTAGATTTTTACAAACCAAATAACCACATCATATGTTATAGCAATCTGTACGGTCGATGACAGTCTTTGACATGGCACGCAGCCATTGGTTAATGCATGCAACATCTAAGCAGGGGAACGCAACCAAAATGTCTTTTGGAAAAGGCTGGCATTAAAACTCCTCCTTTATCTGTTGTTGGACATCTGTCAGGTTCTCCAGCAACACTGAATCCTTTTTGTTTACTTTGTGTGTATCCAAGAACAAACATGAGTAAATAGACATGTATTTTGTTTGACAGTTTTCACTGATGCGGGTGATTGTTTTGAGTTGACTCACGATTGTTTGTAAATGTATATACGGCTCCCGGAGCACATTTTCCTTTGTTATGTTGGCGGGTAAAGTATCGAGCTGATTACTCCGTTTCCTATCTCTTTTATTTTTGAATTAATTCTGTTAGAAATAATTATTTCTGGTCTGAGTTATGACATGAGTTAGAATAAATGATGTCATGTTGAAACTACCTTGATGAATTCTGATTGTTTGCCATTATTGAATAGAGACTATCTTTATGATTTGATTTATGCATTATGGCATTTTATTTATTATTGTTTGTTCTCAGATTTTCATTCCTGCACACTCTGAATCAATTAAAAGTCAACAACAGTGAGACTAACCAACTCTGTGTCTTTCCTTCTGCCAAACCTTATTAGTTTTGTTCACCTGTTCACCAATTTCTTCTCCTGACCTAACCAGTCCCCCTGGCCTAACCAGTCCCCCGAGTGCTAACACTCATTTGTAAAAACGTTTCTGTAACCGTTGTTGAAGTGTTCTGTTGGTTCTTCAGAACTTTGCACATGACCACTGCCAGTTCTGATGCTTTTGGGCAAGTGACAGATTTGAGCAATTTGAAATATTCCATAGGCCTACTGCAATCTTTTATTCCACACTGAAATCCTATATTATTTGGAAATGTTACTTTTGAACATGCACATAATGCTTTCTTTGTTGACATGTATATATAAGTGATTATGTATGGCTGAAATTTGGCCATAGAAACAATTGCCAAAACAATATGTATTTTCAACGTCCGGAAAATAATTTTAAACGTCCATAAACAATGTATTTTCAATACCCCAACCTCACACTCTTTGCAATTCATCCCTTGGTAAATTACTAGGAGGCATGAAAACAAAAAAAATGAATAGTCACTGACTTCCCATCACATGATTTGGCATAAATGCAGTGAAACAGCCTAGTCAATGAGATGTGTGCCACTTCAAACATACCATATCTTAAAAGCAAGGCATATTATTCCATAAATGTATATGTATGTTAGCATCAATGCCAGAATCATCTTACCTTAAAGCCACACCTGTCTTCACCTCTCAGTCCTGTGCGCTCAGCCTCCCATCCTTCGTCTTTATATTCAGTGGCACACCTCATCTAGAAATAATAAACACACCTCCTTTTGTAACTCAGCCGGTGGGTTTCAAGTTGAGTGTTCAAAATTGTGTAATACTGTAACTACTATTAAACCCTCTTTGGCCTCACTCCCCCCTATCTGAGATATCTACTGCAGCCCTCATCCTCCACATAGAACACCCATTCTTCCCGTCACATTCTGTTAAAGGTCCCCAAAGCACACACATCCCTGGGTCGCTCCTCTTTTCAGTTTCCTGCAGCTAGTGACTTTAACGAGCTGCAACAAACACTCAAACTGGACAGTTTAATCGCAATCTCTTCATTCAAAGACTCAATCATGGACACTCTTACTGACAGTTGTGGCTGCTTTGTGTGATGTATTGTTGTCTCCACCTTCTTGTCCTTTGTGCTGTTGTCTGTGCCCAATAATGTTTGTACCATGTTTTGTGCTGCTACCATGTTGTGTTGCTACCATGTTGTTATGTTGTGTTGCTACCATTCTGTGTTGTCATGTGTTACTGCCTTGCTATATTGTTGTCTTACGTCTCTATTTATGTAGTGTTGTGTTGTCTCTTTTGTTGTGATGTGTGTTTTTTCCGATATTTATATTGTATTTATTTTTTATTTTTTATTCCAGGCCCTGTCCTCGCAGGACGCCTTTTGCCTTTTTGCAGGCCGTCATTGTAAATGAGAATTTGTTCGTAACTGACTTGCCAAGTTAAATAAATACAAATAAATACATTTGTCTCTGCTTGTAAGATATGTTATGCTAAAGTACTGAAATTCCCACAAAAAGAATGTTGTTTCATAACGTTCTCTGAACTATTTGAGAACATTCCCAATGTCAAGCCAGTTGCAGAATGTTTCTAGAACATCACAAAAGTTTAAATGAAATGTAACCATGTTTAGAACATTTAGGAAACCTTCTGTTAAAGTAATGAAATACCAAGAAAATCACGTTTTTTTGTGCTGAGAATTCTGAGAATGTTCCAAATCCAAGCAACTATCCTGCACCTTTACTAGAAAGTTGTACTCAAACTAACCATAGGACAACTACGTTCTCACCAAATTCTGATAAATATTTGGTTCTCAGAACGTTATTTCCAAGCTTGGTTATCTTCCCCTTTTCTATTCAAGTGCGACCTACACTACACACTGATATGAACTGTGGGAAAAAAAAAAAAAATAACAAAGTATCGAATAGAAGCAAGGAAACCCAGGCAGACACCATTATGTGCTAAATGAATCAATCATCTCTGAGATTTTTATGAGAAAACTGGTTCTCTGCGGAGATTTGTAGATCCTGTTGAAGATGCATGTGTCATGATCATTATATGGAATGGACCAAGGTGCAGTGCGGTGTGTGTTCAGTTTTCTTTATTTGCAAATGTCGCCAACAAAACAATAATACAACACAAACGAGCGTGAAACTCCATAAGGCTATACATGCACAAACGAAGACAACTACCCACAACTACCAAAAGGAAAAAAACGCTGCCTAAGTATGATTCCCAATCAGAGACAACGATAGACAGCTGTCCCTGATTGAGAACCATACCCGGCCAAAACATAGAAACAAACAACATAGAATGCCCACCCCAAATCATACCCTGACCTAACCAAAAAGAGAAATAAAACAGCTCTCTCAGGTTAGGGCGGCCGGGAGTCCCCAAAGTTGCGGACTCCCGGCCGCAAACCTGAACCTATAGGGGAGGGGCCGGGTGGGCTTCTACCCTCTGGACGTAGCCCCCGCTCCACCTCTGGCTCCCCCCACTTTGGTGGTGCCTCTGGTGTGGGGACCCTCGTCGCCGATACCAGACTGGGGACCCTCTCTGCAGGCCCCGGACTGGGGACCCCCGCCGCATGCCCCAGACTGGGGACCCTCGTTACAGGCAAAACGGCTGTCTAAGGTCAGGGCGTGACAGCATGTCAATATGTTGGCAAATATAGCCCCAGGTTACGGAGTTTGCTACCAATGCTGACTGTAAACTAAGCCAGGACATAACGTCAAGTGTTGCCTTAGTTACTGCTCATATTTCTGTGTTGTAGCTTGGCTGCCAAAACTCACATAGTACACAGCAAGGGAGAGCAGTGACACAATGATCTGGACAGGAGTCCGTTGTTAGTGCAGTATTAATGGAGACTTTAGCTTGAGCTTTGATTGGTTCCCTCAACAACAAAAAAGAAGTCCTGTGGGCTTGAGACCTCTCGTTGTATGGATTTGAAAATCCAACAGTTGTTTTGGAAGGGTGCAGCGCTCGGGGGCTGTGTGGCTGTCCAGTCCATGTAGGTTTTGAGTGAGAAGACAGAGGAGAAACAGCCTTTCCAGATTCTGATGTCAGGGGAACTTCAAGTTTGTTGTCAGCCAGCCAGACTACCAGTGCCATGCTCTACTTGTCAAATATTCTGATATTTCTACTAGAATGTACATGTGACATTCAAGAGAATGCGACAAATGGATTGAGATTAGGATTGAGATAAGGGAGAGCAAGAAAGGTGGTAATGATGGTATCAATGCATTTTAAACTTGTGACATTCGCAACCACCTCTTCTCTCTGACGTTGGATAGTTAGTGTCTTGTGAAGATACTCACATTCCATGGCATTGATTATCAGGTTTATCCGCTTTGTGGGAAGAGGAGGAAGAGGGTCAGCATTCCTGGAACACTGGGGGCAGCACTGGTGTACACTATCCTGCCGTGAAGGGACTGCTAGCCGTGGTAAATGTTGTGGTAGTCTGCGTGGGGGGGGGTCATCTTCATCTAACACAGAGATAACAATACAATGAGAGCGAGACAGATGCAGGTAGAGAGAGAGGGGCAGCTGCAGGATTAATAGCCAATAGTAACTCCCATAAATACCAGTTACCATTACACTTCATTTTTTGTAGGCCTATTGCAGAAACCTTTGCCTATTATGTGATAACTAGCTGGCCTTTTAAAAAAGGGGGTAGAGGAAGAAGGTCAATGAAAACAACAGGTCGACCTTTATTGTCATGAATTTTGCCCTGGAAGCAGAACTGAGAGATTTCTACTTGATGGGCCAGCTGCAAAGTCAAAATTAGCAACAGTATATTGTAAAAATTAATTAAAACAATAATGTGCGTTTTGGTCTTAATTTAAATTTAGAGTTAGCCATTTGGGTTAGCAGTGTGGTTAAGGTTAGGGTTAAGATTAAGCACTGGGTACACACATCAATTCAATGTACAGTATATTCCACATTGATTCCACAATGTTGATGCAACCAGTGTGTGCTCAGTGAGTAGGATTCGGTTTGAAATGTGATTTTATGACTTTGTGGCTGTGCCAGCTTGCGACCACTCTGCAGAGCTGCCTCCAGAACAAGAATCATGACAAAAAACTCTAACCTGCAAACAAGCCGGGGTGAGACAGACGTGCAGAGAATTTTGAAATGACATGATCGGTTTAAGCACATTCAATGTAATGTAATGCAGAAGAGAAGACAGAGGGATCATGTACACTGCGGTGAGTTGTGTGAGATACCACCACCTGGATGTGTTTTTCATTGTGCCTGACGCACGCACACATGTAGAACAGCCCACTGGGCACAAACTGATTCAATCATCATGGTTTCAAAATAATTTCAACGTTTTGTGAAGTGGAGACTACTAATTGGATTTGAAGAGTCACCTCTTCACTGTTGACGTTGAGACTGTTGTTTTGCATGTACTATTTAATGAAGCTGCCAGTTGAGGACTTCTGAGGCATCTGTTTCTTTAACTAGACACTCTAATGTACTTGTCCTCTTGCTCAGTTGTGCACCGGGGCCTCCCACTTATCTTTATATTCTGGTTAGAGCCAGTTGGCGCTGTTCTGTGAAGGGAGTAGTACACAGAGTTGTAGGAGATCTTCAGTTTCTTGGCAATTTCTCGCATGGAATAGCCTTCATTTCTCAGAACAAGAATAGACTGATGAGTTTCAGAAGAAAGCTCTTTGTTTCTGGCCATTTTGAGCCTGTAATCAAACCCACAAATACTGATGCTCCAGATACTCGACTAGTCTAAAAAAGGCCAGTTGTATTGCTGCTTTAATCAGGACAACAGTTTTCAGCTGTGCTAACAAAAGGGTTTTCTAATGATCAATTAGCCTTTTAAAATTATAAACTTTGATTAGCTAACACAACGTGCCATTGGAACACAGAGATGCAGAGATGATTGTCCTTCTGGAAGGTTCTCCCATCTCCACAGAAGAACTTATCTGTGTCCATCGGGTTCCACGTCACATTCCTGACCAGGTCCCTTATCCCCCTATTGCTCAGTTTGGCCGGGCGGCCAGCTCTAGGAAGAGTCTTGGTGGTTCTACACTTCTTCAATTTAAAAATGATAGAGGCCACTGTGGTCTTGGGGACCTGCAATGCTACAGATATGTTTTGGTACCCTTCCCCAGATCTGTGCCTCGATACAATCCTGAAACAGGATGCACCTGAGCTCAGTTTTGACTCTCATACTAAAGGGTCTGAATACTTATGTAAATGTGATGTTTCATTTTTTTTAATAGATTTGCAAACACATTTGCAAACACTTAAAAAAAAAAGGTTTTGCCTGGTCATTAGGGGGTATTGTGTGTAGATTGATGATTATTTTTTATTTATTTAATCATTTTCTGAATAAGGCTGTAACAAAGCAAAATGTGGAAAAAGTCAATGGGTCTGAATATTTTCAGAATGCACTGTATGTTGGGGTGTCAGTGTAATTATGTGTGAGTGTGTGGTTAGAGCCCAGTGTGTGAGCACATAGAGTCCGTGTCAATGGAGGTAGTCTGGGTAGCCATTTGATTAGCTATTTAGCAGTCTTGTTTAGCATTATTACTGTTTGGGGGCAGAAGCTCTTCAGGGTCCTGTTAGTTCCAGACTTAATGCACTGGTACTGGTTGCTCTGTGGAAGCAAAGAGAACAGTCTGTTGCTTGGGTGGCTTCTTTGAATTTTTGGGGGGCCTTCCTCTGAACGCCTGGTTTAGTGATTATGGATGGCAGGGAGCTCGGCCCTAGTGATGTACGGGGGCAGAGCTAATTGTAACCAAATTTCAACATATTTTATACAAGGTTTGTCTATGTTGAAATTTGTACTTGAATTTGATTTTCAACATTATATCCTCTATTAGAAAACAACAATAGGCTGGGCAGCACTTCCTACTGGAGAATTTATCTCCAGCTAACCTTTGGTCTCTCATCCAAAGTTTTAAACATGCCCAGCCCTGCTTAACTATGATATTTATGACTGACTATTACCAATATAACATCGTGAGAATGATTGCTGAGAGATCACCACTTGAAAAACGAAATAGATTCACTATTACTATCAAAGGGTATATTTAAAAGAGAATACGTTCTCAATCATTAATGATGCTTTTCAGGCCTATATCACAGTTGCAAAGTAATCGACAGCAATTATTTGAATTCAACCCAGAATTCAACTACAAATAGACAATACAATAAGGTTTGATTACAAATTACTTTTGCTCTCTTATTGAGTGGGTGAATATTGGTAGTAATCTCATTGAGCAACGTCTCAACTAAATATTACCCAATTATCCACATTGAAATGACGGGTTATGCCCAGTTGGAGGAAATATGCACAGACACCTGTGCAAGCAATGAATCTCTCTTGTGCGCGTCTTCCACTGAAGAGTATGCTGGTGGAGTACAGTACACTAGGGAGACTTGTGACCGCAAAGCCAGATAACGTGTAGGAGTTTAAGGATCAGATAAAATTCTGTCAAGTAGATAAAGGCAGTTGATAGATGGGTTACCTCAGTTGACTACTCATAGCTGATTTGTGTTGAAAAACAAGGTGTATGTACATTGATACTGCACTGTGAATTTAAAAGCACATATTTTGCCAATTTGCGTTACAGGATCCTAGGCATTTGACGTTAGTTCCTAAAAATATATTTTTTTATTACTGAAGTTTCTTCTAGGATATGTGAACTTTCAGGTGGCTTAATTACAAACTCATATATGAATAAAAATATGAAATGATGAGACGAGTTTAGCCAAGGAGAAAACACTGAGCTACAGTACATAGGGAGAAAGAAAATACAAGATACTTCCAAGCTAGCCATGATTGGCTGATCTTATGGAGGGGCTGGACATGCCAAGAGATGAGTCCTGCTTGGTCTGTCTGTAACAGAATGCGGCTTCCCTGGTCAGTCAGGTTTGAAATGATTGTCACTCTTGATAATGATAAGATTAAGACTACAAAATAAATAACACAATTACTGAGCTAAATTGTATGCTATTGCTCAGAGATAAGGATTTTTTAAAACAAGTAATACTTTTTTCTCAGAAAGATAGGAGTCAAATATTGGCACCAGTGTCACGGCCGTTAAAAGAAGAGGACCAAGTGCAGCGTGGTGAGCGTACATTTTCTCTTTCTTTGGAAAATAGATGCCGAACAAAACAATAAACACTTCAAAAACAAACCTTGAAGCTAAAGGCTATGTGCCCTAAACAAAGTCAACGTCCCACAAAGACAGATGGAAAAAAGGGCTACCTAAGTATGGTTCTCAATCAGAGACAACGATAGACAGCTGTCCCTGATTGAGAACCCTACCAAAACATAGAAATTAAAATAATAGAGTATAGAATACCCACCCCAACTCACACCCTGACCAAACCAAAATAGAGACATAAACAGGATCTCTAAGGTCAGGGCGTGACAACCAGTATCTTCAATACCTCACCTTGTGCGGATAATATGTCACTGAGCCTTTTTCTAAATTGTTTTATGAGATGGGAGAACACATTGGGATATTAGACCATTCCTCCATACAAACTCTTTCAAGATCCTTGATATCCTTCATCTGTGCTCATGGATTGCCCCCTACAATTCAAACTGCAGGTTATCAATGTGGTTCAAGTCCAGAGATTGAGATTGAGAAAAATGTGTATTTGTATTTAATTAATAATTTATTTTGCAGGTGTGCATGACCAAAAGGATGACCATAGGTGAGATTCCAATCCAAGTGCAAATGAGAGAGAATAAAGTAGACAGCACGGGTCAAAATGTTGATTTATGACCCTATGTCCGGATGATGCGTACATGCCCAAATTTGGGCATCCGGCCAGGATATCCTGTTCCTGTTGTCATGTGTTAGAGGGTGTGTTATTTTTTAAAATCTATATTGCATCTATTCATTTGAAGTTGTCGTGATGATTGATGTGTACGGACCTGGTTAAACTGGGTCCAACAAGCCCTTAGGGTTGTTGTCTATGAAGTAGGAATGTCCGTGGGGGGTTGTATTTGCGGCAGACACATTATAAATAAAGCCCAGAACAAGACATGCGGCCCCAGAACACTAAACAAGATTTTTAAAATAAATCCCAGAACATTAAAACTTCTTGGTGTTAGGGGGCAGTATTTTCATTTTTGGAAAAAAAACGTTCCCATTTTAAACGGGATATTTTGTCAGGAAAAGATGCTAGAATATGCATATAATTGACAGCTTTGGATAGAAAACACTAACGTTTCCAAAACTGTAAAGATATTGTCTGTGAGTATAACAGAACTGCTGTTGAAGGCGAAAGCCTGAGAAAAATCCATTCCGGAAGTGCCCCAGGTTTTGAAAGCGCTGCATTCCAATGACCCCCTATATGTTCTGTGAATGTACCATCAACGAGCTTACGCTTTCTACGTATTCCCCAAGGTGTCCACAGCATTGTGACGTAGATTTACGCATTTCTGTTGAAGAATAGCCGTATGGGGGCACATTGCGTAAGTGGTCACATGGTGGCTCCGAGAGAGATTCTTGCGTAAAATACAGAGGAAGCCATTACTCCAATTGGTCCTAGAGATAAAGGAATTGTCCCGACGGATATATTATCGAATAGATATTAGAAAAACGATGGATGGATTCTAAACAATGTTTGCCATGTTTCTGTCGATATTATGCAGCTAATTTTAAATATTTTCCGGCGTTGTGGTGACCGCAATTTTCGGGCGATTTCTCAGCCAAACGTTAAGAACAAACGGAGCTATTTCGCCTACAAAAATAATATTTTGGGAAATTTTTTTACTTTGGCTGTCTACCTGGGAGTCTCGTGAGTGAAAACATCCGAAGTTCATCAAAGGTAAACGATTTAATTTGATTCCTTTTGATTTCCGTGACCAAGTTACCTGCTGCTAGCTGGACATAATGTTATGCTAGGCTATCGATAAACTTACACAAATTCTTGTCTTGCTTTGGCTGTAAAGCATAATTTAAAAATCTGAGATGACTGGGTGATTAACAAAAGGCTAAGCTGTGTTTCACTATATTTCACTTGTGATTTCATGAACATGAATATTTTCTAGTAAGATTTTTTGTCCGTTGCGTTGTGCTAATTAGTGTCAGTTGATGACAATTCTCCCGGATCTCCCGGGAGGGGTAGTTCTAAGAGGTTATTAAACAGAAAATTATGTCTCCTAGGCCAATTCTCGGGGTGCTATACGTCTCTTGTCACGAATCTGATGATAAAAGCATCGAGGAAGTTTTGGGTGAGGCCCCTGAATGTTTTAATGGAGTTTTGGGTACGAGTGAGGGACATATGTCTCACATATTCCAACCTACGGTTAAGATATTCACAGACAGCGGCCCCAAACCCCTTTATCATGCAAAACCCGGGAGTTTTTCTCCTGCGCTGCGGATGAGAGAATGGCTTAAGATAAGGCTAGTGCTCTGTCAAATTGAACAGGCCCTGAGTGGTACAACCCTGCCCAGGATATGCATTGGAAGAACTGGTGTGCGGCCACAGTGATCTGAAGGCCCTAAAAATCGCTTCAATGGCGTATAACCCCGACTCCAAAGTGACATTTTTAGCATGTGATCAATTTGATAGTACAAATGCGACGAAGTCTGTCAGTTCATATGTATTTTCCAAAGCCTGCAAGAATGTAAACTTTTTTAGGCCAGTTTTTAGCTTTAAATGGATTGATTATCCCATATTCATAAACCTGATGAATAAGCTGGACAGTCTTTTACAAAATTGTGAATAATTACGGCGCTGGCTGCGTCTATCTGTAAGACATACCCAGGATCTACATGCCAGACATTTGATCTATCCATGGAGTGAAAATTTACGGAGTCTTGACGGGGCGTGTGTGGGATATCCTGCGAGCAAGTCTTGACGAGGGTGAATTAGAGACGGATGCCGGTCAGGGCTAACCAGGCCCTTTATCTGTAATAAATGAGTAGTAAAAATGTTTAATTAATTATAACATGTTTTAAACTGTATGTTCTAAAGATTTAGAATTAATGGGGATTAATGCTATATCTCAACCCTTAATGAACGGGAAGCTGTCTTTTCTCATTAAAGGTTAAAGATTAAAGGTTAAACATTTAAGGTTATTAAAAGTTTAGTACTGTCTGGTAATGATGTATAACTGTTGTAAAACCACTGTTTATAAATAAAACATCCGTGCATGTTTCAATATTGCGCAGTAAAGTTGTTTTGGATTTGTCACGGTTTTCATGTGGTGAAGGAGAGTCGGACCAAAATGCAGCGTGTATATTGCGATCCATGTTTAATCACACAACGTAACACGAATCCAAAACACACACTCAACAAAACAATAAACGTAATGACAACCGAAACAGCCTAAACTGGTGCAAACTAACACAGAATAAGGACATCAAGACATAAGGACAATCACCCACAATACAACAAAGAATATGGCTGCCTAAATATGGTTCCCAATCAGAGACAACGAAAAACACCTGCCTCTGATTGAGAGCCACTTCAGACAGCCATAGACTTTCCTAGAACACCCCACTAAGCTACAATCCCACAAAGCTACACACCACATACAAAAACCCATGTCACACCCTGGCCTGACCAAATACATGAAGAAAAACACAAAATACTTCGACC
Source organism: Oncorhynchus keta (assembly GCF_023373465.1). NCBI lineage: Eukaryota > Metazoa > Chordata > Actinopteri > Salmoniformes > Salmonidae > Oncorhynchus > Oncorhynchus keta. The sequence goes on along the minus strand of NC_068443.1, from coordinate 15,017,615 downwards.
AGGGCGTGACAGGATTAATTATGAGATATTTTAAAAAGGCCTGTACTAAATATTATTTATTAAATAAACGGTTTTAAAGGAGGTATCTCACCGTTTAACTTCTTGATGCACCCATCCCGCTCAACATCCGCTGAATTGCAGAGCGCTAAATTAAAATTAAATTACTAAAAATATTTATTTTTCATGAAATCACAAGTGCAATATTGCAAAACACAGCTTAGCTTGTTGTTAATACACCTGGCGAGTCAGATTTCAAAAAAGCTTTTTGGCGAAAGCTTACCAAGTGTTTATGTTAGGACATCTCTCAGTAGACAAAACATTACAAACATATAGCAGCCAAGTAGATTGGTCACGAAAATCAGAAAAGCAATAAAATGAATCGCTTACCTTTGATGAACTTCAGACGTTTGCACTCACGAGACTCCCAGTTACACAATAAATATTCCTTTTGTTCCATAAAGATCATTTTATATCCAAAATACTTCCATGTCACGCCTTGGTCTTAGTGTTTTGTGTTTTCGTTGATTGTTTGGTCAGGCCAGGGTGTGACATGGGTTTGTTTTGTTGTATTTCGTATTGGGGTTTTGTAGTTATTGGGATTGCGGATGAGTAGGGGTGTTGTATGGGCTTGGCTTCCTGAGGCGGTTCTCAATCAGAGTCAGGTGATTCTCGTTGTCTCTGATTGGGAACCGTATTTAGGTAGCCTGGATTTCGCTTTGTATTTCGTGGGTGATTGTTCCTGTCTCTGTGTAGTGTTCACCAGATAGGCTGTAATAGGTTTCACGTTCGGTTTGTTGTTTTTGTATTTATTAGTTATTTCATGTATCGTTCAGTGTTTCTTCATTAAAGACATGAGTAACCACCACGCTGCATTTCGGTCCGACTCTCTTACTACAAACGAAGAACGCCGTTACACTCCATTTGTTTGGCGCGTTATGTTCAGAAATCCACAGGCTCGAGCGGTCACGACCAGGCAGAAGAAAATTCAAAATAGTATCGGTAAAGTTCGTAGAAACATGTGAAATGTTTTTTATAATCAATCCTCAGGTTGATTTTACAATATATAATCGATAATATTTCAACCGGGACTGTAGCTTTTTCAATAGGAGAGAGAGAAAATGTCTGCTCCAAGCTGTTGCGCATGCAAAACGCTGCTGTTACCCAGCCATAAAATGACGTGATGTGATCTTTCTCGCTAATTCTTCAAAATAAAAGCCTGAAACTATGTCTAAAGACTGTTCACACCATGGGGAAGCCATAGGAAAATGAATGTTATACTCACATACACTATTTTAACAGTTCTGGAAACTTTAGAGTGTTTTCTATCCAAATCTACCAGTTATATGCATATCATATCTTCTGGGCCCAAGTAGCAGGCCGTTAAATTTGGGCATGCTTTTCATCCAAAATTCCGAATGCTGCCCCCTACCCTAGAGAGGTTAATCGCAGGCCCATCCAATAGTGGTAAAACTTGTTTTGTAAAAAGTATTTTAGAGAATTCTGAACATGTGTTAATTCAAAAGCCTAATAATATTGTGTGGTGTTATTCCTATTATCAAACTTTGTATGATTAATTGTTGAAGAAAATACTTGAATCCCTGTCTGATGATGAACTTCTCCCTCCTCATAAAAACAATCTGCTGGTTTTGGACAATATGCTATTTGCAGGTAGCGAACATCCCGAAATTGCACAAGCTTTTACCCAATATACTCATCATAGAAACCTGTCCGTGCTTTACTTGTTGCAGAATGTGTTTCACCAAGGTAAAAATAGTCCATTAGTTTGAACGCCAATTACATGGTTTTGTTCAAAACCCCTAGAGACAAACTACAAATTAACACTCTTGCTCAGCAGATGTACCCGGGAAGGAAATCCTACTTCATGGAGAGCTATGAGGACGCTACCAAAGCACCATTTTCATATTTAAGTGTGGATATAAAAGCAAATATTCCAGAACCCTAGTAAAATTGACTATCCTACCGATCCTCGACTTCGGCGATGTCATCTACAAAATCGCTTCCAACACTCTACTCAGCAAACTGGATGCAGTTTATCACAGTGCCATCCGTTTTGTCACTAAAGCACCTTATACTACCCACGACTGCGACTTGTATGCTCTAGTTGGCTGGCCCTCGCTACATATTCGTCGCCAGACCCACTGGCTCCAGGTCATCTACAAGGCCATGCTAGGTAAAGCTCCGCCTTATCTCAGTTCACTGGTCACAATGGCAACACCCATCCGTAGCACGCGCTCCAGCAGGTGTATCTCACTGATCATCCCAAAAGCCAACACCTCATTCGGCCGCCTTTCGTTCCAGTACTCTGCTGCCTGTGACTGGAACGAATTGCAAAAATCGCTGAAGTTGGAGACTTTTATCTCCCTCATCAACTTCAAACATCAGCTATCTGAGCAGCTAACCGATCGCTGCAGCTGTACATAATCTATTGGTAAATAGCCCACCCATTTTCACCTACCTCATCCCCACAGATTTTATTTATTTACTTTTCTGCTCTTTTGCACACCAATATCTCTACCTGTACATGATCATCTGATCATTTATCACTCCAGTGTTAATCTGCAATATTGTAATTATTCGCCTACCTCCTCATGCCTTTTGCACACATTGTATATAGACTCCCCTTTTTTCTACTGTGTTATTGACTTGCTAATTGTTTACTCCATGTGTAACTCTGTGTTGTCTGTTCACACTGCTATGCTTTATCTTGGCCAGGTCGCAGTTGCAAATGAGAACCTGTTCTCAACTAGCCTACCTGGTTGAATAAAGGTGAAATAAAAAAAATATTTAAAAAACACCTGAGGCTACGAACCGGTCTGTTCCCATGGGAGTGGCCGGCTGCGTACATTCCTAAAAAGTAACCGCTATGTCTCTGCATTTAAAAAGAAACCTGCCCCTCTTGGGAAGCCTAGTTGGGGCTACAGCTAAAGAACAGAAAGCCATCTTCGGTCACTGTTCTTCAGATCTCATATTATCCGTATATGAGATTGCTTTGAATCTTCTCAAAGGATGCATTCCACTGACCCTAACCCAATTGAAAAAATTAAAGAGACAAAAGACAGTGATCAAACTCCTTGTCAATAAAAGGGCCAGTCTTCAAAAGAAAAGACATAGCATACAATAGTCTGGGGGTTCTTCTAAACTTCTTCTTCTTCTTCTTCTTTTTCTTCTACCTTTACTAAGTATAGCCATGCCCTTCATCACCAGCCTTATTGCTGCCAGACGTGGGGTTGAACACAGAGTGTGATGGCCAATAAAATGTACTTGGTGCCTCAACAAGAGTTGGATAGACTTAAAAAAACAAATGCAGGGTCCTGAAAATATCAGACAAACAGCGGAAAATGATTTGGATTCGGCCATGAAGGATATTTTGAACCAAAAAGAATTGAACCCCTATGATAAGGTCCAAAAATACACAAACCTATTGCAAAGGTATTCGGTCTTCGTAAAGCAAGGTGAGAGAGAGAGACCAACCATTTAACGCTTTCCCTAACGGACCCTTTAAAAGATGACGAGCCTAGCGAGAACCAAGCCCCTGTAATGCCTGTACCTGCGATCTTACCGGCTGAAGATCAAATGCCTGTTGAAGATAAAGTTATGCATGACATTTTGACACATGTTCCGGCAAGTAACAGGAAAAATGTTAGATACATTATGAACAAGATAAAAGACTCAAAGGGGACCGCTACTTGGAATGACAAAGGAGAATTTATCCTTCAGGGCTCTGTTGTCAGGGGTTCACATATGCTTGACTTGCTTAAAAGTACCACGACTGCCCACAAGGTTGCTGATGACAGAAGACCTCCCGGGTGGCGTCAGTTTCTTAAGGCCCTGGCAATCCTCAACATTTCCCTCTCGGGGGTACCCAACTATAAGCTCGTCAACAGATTCAAGCTTTAAAACAAAAACCTTCAAAGAGCTACAGCACCTCTAAAGATGCCCCAACAACCCCTCCCCCTATGAAAGGGATGATGATAACTAATTTACCCCCCTGAACATCTCCGGACCTTTTCCTAATCCCAATCTCTCAGGGTGGTTAGACTTTTGATTAAATTCAATACATTTTATTTGAAAAATGAAGCAATTTAACATTTGTGGCATTCTTGAAACATTTGGCGTGAGCATACGCCTTGATTACATGGTCTTAAAGCACACATTTGAACACTTTTGATAGTTTCTAACAAAACAAGCTACAACATTATCATTACTTCTTAAATCATCATTATAAAGAGACATAACATCTTCAAAAGAAACTCACCGGGCTGTTTGGCATAGGTAGAATACACAGTGGTGACCGCATGTAGTGGAAAGGTTATCTTGCACTTGTTTGATGCTGTAGTATTTATTTGATCCATTTTCTTTAATAGATTTGGGGAAATGTGAAAAACCGGGGGGAAAGCCATAGGAATCCCAAAAATATTAGATTTTTCTTCCTCCTTCGTCTTCTAATGTCACAGCTAGCCAATGTTCATCCGGCATGTGTTTACGATGGGTATTGACAATAAACATGGCCGGCCACTCCGGCCGCAATAGGGAATTCATCACAAGCCAACACTCCACAAAATTGTTTTCCAATCAATCGGCTCATGAGCCCTTCCAACTCTTGGGTATTCATGTCTTTGCTCAACAATCCTTAATAATAATCCACTAAGACCTGTCTTCGGGTATTCACTTCCAAGATTGAATCAGAGCATGCATAAACAATCATGCTAACGCTACAGGCGGTACAGGCTATTTTCGCACAGATATGTTATTCAATTGCGGTTGGAAAGCCTTAGCAGGGACCTGACATCCATCCTGACAGAGAGCTACATGCTCTGCATTGAAGTGTTGAAAATTAAATGGGTTTTTATGTATGCTGCCCGTATTAGAGGCGTGATCAACCAAACCTATAACAATATATCGGGGTAAATGGCCTAGAAAAATGTTTTCTTGACTGCAGATTCTGCTGCCCACAGGTATGCTAAAGGTTTTCATGGTAATTCTTTGGAGAGAGTAAAGGGCATTTCCTTTCATTAAAGCCTGTGAGTGACCCAGACGAACTGCCGAAGACAGACACTTTTTAAATAAAAAGCGTTGCCCCCAACACTTTTAAACTAAATTCCCCATCCTGGGCAGACATCAGGCAAAACTCATCCTTGGCCCTGTTTAATTTTATTCTTAAATCAACCGAATTTGAGAAGAGAGTGTTTTAAGAGTAAATGTTCTGGAAAGAAAATGTCAGAGTGTATAGGCCCTACCAAGCGCGTGCCTCCTGTCCTTTGTTTGCACCGGTGGAAGGGTCTGTAGATTCCATAGAGACTCCTGCAGTATCCTTGCTAAACAGCCTGGGCGCCGAATTGTGTCTTGAGAGTGTCTTTGGAGTAATTGAGTAAACATTCCATGATGGCCCTGTAAGTGTATGTGGCACTGCTTTGACTGATTTGGCGTCACATCCACTTGGGAGAAGGTGGTGGCCACTGGGTAATTAATGAGACTCACGTTGGCATCGTCTGCAATATTAGCACCATCTCTATTGGTCACTTTTAGACATAAATGCACCAAGGTGTTGTTGAGGTCCCGATAGTTGTCACCGTGGCCTGGTATGAAACATTCTATAGGACCGGTGTCTGTCATGGCCGAGAGTGGGGCTATCTCCACATAACTGGACCGCTCTACTGAATGTTGGGTTAAGGGGGCCGTGAAAAGATCGAGCTCTGTCTTTATAGCTTCAGAGGACATGTGTTGTAAAAGAGCCATGTTGCTTGTTCTTTTAGAAAATACTTCAGAGTATTATTTTTGTCGTTTTTGGTCCAGACCTTATCACTTTACCACGTCTTTGACTTACTGAGTTTCTTTTAACTGTTAACCTCTTTTAAGGTTTTTAGGGGCAGGCTTGCGCCTTATACCCGGAGGTCTCTTTTTCGGTCATTGAGACAACATCATAAGCCCCAAGCCTTCTTGATGCTCGTCATCTGGTCCATATCCCTTTTAATTTATTTGTATTATGTTTACAAAAATATATAATACTAATATTATATATGTAGAAAGGTTTTGGTGGGTCTAAAGTGGAGTTTTACAATCGTTTTACCATAAGTAAATTAGATGTTTTCGTTCTGATCCTTTTAAAGTTCAACCAGAATGTTTTCAATATATTTCTTGCTTACAGGTACGTAGTGTGGCTTGTCGTAGGTGACAGTGACTATGTCGCCATCCTTTCCATCTATATGAACTGTTCTCAGGAGGGGCACACAACTGTCTCCGACCCTTTGATAGGATATGATGTCGGTATACACAAATATGTTGTAAAATCCTGCATGTATATCCGAAGGAAATGGGAATAATTTATCTTTCACATACGTCCATTTATTGAGACCCATCCCCAACATGTAGGCTAAATTACCGCTGGTCTTTATACCCCCATCAGCATCCCCTGAGATTTGTACATATTTATGTATAGGATTGTAGATCAGGAGTATTTCCATATTGTTCAGGGTTAGGAGTTCATTCAACTCTGAGACGATCCTGTTGACGGTTCTATAGAATCCTTTTTTAAGCTTAATAAGTTTTGCAGGTTCCGATATCCTTTTGCAATAAAAATCACAGTCCTTATCCTTGATATTATACCAGCTATGGGGGTATGTAATCTCGCTGAGACCTACTTCCCAGGCCTCTGATAATTATAGGCTTTGGAAAATTGGTTGTATAATTCGAACTCTGATTATTACGATATATATGTGCAGACGAATTTACTGGGGAGAGTCAGGTAAAAGCTGCTGTGTCCACGAAGCACTCCTGTGTACACGCGAATGATGGTGTATTTATCATGGTTTAAGTTAACCTCCAATGCCTCCATCACCTCATGCTCTAATACCCAACTGTTGAACTTTTGGGGACAGTTTTTCCAGCGGACCAGCACCCATTTTTAGCCTTTTCTCTCTTTTGATCTAGAATCTCCTCCACGTGAAAGACTTTGTCTTTACCCAGCTGTACCTTCTGTAATTCCTTCTCTAATATAAAGATCCCTCTATAAGCTCTCCGTCATAATCTTTTAACTTGTAGACAGGGGGTATGCGCGGTAGACATTCGGTAATGGTGAACACCTCATCGCTTTAACCTTGCTCATATTTTTTGTCGAAAACACCCCTCAACTTGGATATACGCACCAAGTCCCCCACTATGAATTTAAAATCCATTTTTTTCTTACGGCGAAGGGGGAACAAACCATACAGATTTTTAAAGACTTGAATAGAGTTTTCAGAAGAGACCTCAGAGGGCTTCATCCGTATACTCTTAGGGTAGCTGTTGTTGTACCCCTTTACTAAATCTTGATCTACTGAACTGAACTGAACTGAACTCAACTGAAGCTTTCAAATCCAAGCCGGTAGCGAAATGTACTATATTTTGCTTCTTTATGAGTTTCTGAAAAGTATTATTAAAAAATTATTTTCTGCCATCAGTCACTTTCTTGGGGGCTCCTCCTTCCTTCAAAGGCCTGGGTCACCTCTGCCCCGCTGTTATTTTTTAAGACCCTTACAAATGCTATTTTAGAGAAAATATCTATAACTGTTAGCATGTAGCGATTTCCATCATTTTTATCTGCAAGGGCGTGCATGTCACATCGATCCGCCGAAATTGTGACAAGGACTGAGTAGAAAAACTATTTCTTGGAAATAGCTTCCGTAGAGGTTTATGTAGAGTATGAGCATCCTGCTCGGCTAACCACTCATTCACTTTAGCAGCGCTTAACCAGCTACCTGTTTCTTCGGCTATAGCTCTCTGTAAAGCTCCTTACCCCCATAAGATCCAGGGTTAGAGGGGTTATAATAAATGTTTTTCAACATCTGTTCCGCTATCCTTCTTGCCTCTCTGAGGTACTTAACGTTAATGAGCCACTCAAATAACGACAACATTTCATTTTCATTTAGAATGTTTGCAAACATCAAGTATTATGTATACAGACAATTCAGGATTCGTTGCAGGTAACTTGTCCCCGTTTTCTCAATGATCCCAGCATGCAACACCCTGTATATTTGGTTTAGATTGACAGGCTTTTGTCGCTGAATTTTTAAAACACTCACATCCGCTATATACAGTGGGGAAAACAAGTATTTGATACACTGCCGATTTTGCAGGTTTTCCTACTTATAAAGCATGTAGAGGTCTGTAATTGTTTTATCATAGGTACACTTCAACTGTGAGAGACGGAATCTAAAACAAAATAACAGAACATCTCATTGTATGATCTTTAAGAAATTCATTTGCATTTTATTGCATAACATAAGTATTTGATCACTTACCAACCAGTAAGAATTCCGGCTCTCACAGACCTGTTAGTTTTTCTTTAAGAAGCCCTCCTGTTCTCCACTCATCACCTGTATTAACTGCACCTATTTGAACTCGTTACCTGCATGAAAGACATCTGTCCACACACTCAATCAAACAGACTCCAAACTCCCCACAATGGCCAAGACCAGACAGCTGTGTAAGGACATCAGGGCTAAATTGTAGACCTGCACAAGGCTGGGATGGGCTACAGGACAATAGGCAAGCAGCTTGGTGAGAAGGCAACAACTGTTGGCGTAATTATTAGAAAATGGAAGAGGTTCAAGATGACGGTCATTCACTCTCAGTCTGGGGCTCCATGCAAGATCTCACCTCGTGGGGCATCAATGAACATGAGGAAGGTGAGGGATCAGGCCAGAACTACACGGCAGGACCTGGTCAATGACCTGAAGAGAGCTGGGACCACAGTCTCAAAGAAAACCATTAGTAACACACTACGCCGTCATGGATTAAAATCCTGCAGTGCACGCAAGGTCCCCCTGCTCAAGCCAGCGCATGTCCAGGCCCTGCTGAAGTTTGCCAATGACCAGCTGGATGATCCAGAGGAGGAATGGGAGAAGGTTGTGTGGTCTGATGAGACAAAAATACAGCTTTTTGGTCTGAACTCCACTCACCGTGTTTGGAGGAAGAAGGATGAGTACAACCCCAAGAACACCATCCCAACCGTGAAGCATGGAGGTGGAAACATCATTCTTTGGGGATGCTTTTCTGCAAAGGGGACAGGACGACTGCACTGTATTGAGGGGAGGATGGATTGGGCCATGTATCGCGAGATCTTGGCAAACAACCTCCTTCCCTCAGTAAGAACATTGAAGATGGGTTGTGGCTGGGTCTTCCAGCATGACAATGACCCGAAACACACAGCCAGGGCAACTAAGGAGTGGCTCCGTAAGAAGCATCTCAAGGTCCTGGAGTGGCCTAGCCAGTCTCCAGACCTGAACCCAATAGAAAATCTTTGGAGGGAGCTGAAAGTCCGTATTGCCCAGTGACAGCCCTGAAACCTGAAGGATCTGGAGAAGGTCTGTTTGGGGGAGTGGACCAAAATCCCTGCTGCAGTGTGTGCAAACCTGGTCAAGCACTACAGGAAACGTATTATCTCTGTAATTGCAAACATAGGTTTCTGTACCAAATATTGAGTATGGTGGTTAGAGTGTTGGGCCAGTAACCAGCAGGTAGCCTAGTGGTTAGAGTGTTGGGCCAGTAACCAGCAGGTAGCCTAGTGGTTAGAGTGTTGGGCCAGTAACCAGCAGGTAGCCTAGTGGTTAGAGTGTTGGGCCAGTAACCAGCAGGTAGCCTAGTGGTTAGAGTGTTGGGCCAGTAACCAGCAGGTAGCCTAGTGGTTAGAGTGTTGGGCCAGTAACCAGCAGGTAGCCTAGTGGTTAGAGTGTTGGGCCAGTAACCAGCAGGTAGCCTAGTGGTTAGAGTGTTGGGCCAGTAACCAGCAGGTAGCCTAGTGGTTAGATTGTTGGGCCAGTAACCAGCAGGTAGCCTGGTGGTTAGAGTGTTGGGCCAGTAACCAGCAGGTAGCCTAGTTGTTAGAGTGTTCGGCCAGTAACCAGCAGGTATCCTAGTGGTTAGAGTGTTGGGGCCGTAACTGAAAGGTTGCTAGATCAAATCCCGAGCTGACTAGGTAAACAAAACTGTTGTTCTGACCCTGAACGCGGCAGTTAACTCACTGTCATTGAAAATAAGAATTTGTTCTTAATTGTCTTGCCTAGTTAAATTAAAATGACATATAGGAGAAAATCAGCCTGAATATCAGGATGCATAACAACTAAAGTTTATATTGCTAATTCATATGCACTTTGCATCTGTAATGGATCTTCAGAGATTGCAACCCCTCTTTCCCCACAAAAAGTTCTACGTTCATTCCACGTGGACCTATTGACCCAGCTGTGGTTACGTAGTACAAATCAAATTGTATTGGTCACATACAATTGTTTTTGTAGATGTTATTGCAGATGTAGCAAAATGCTTGTGTTCCTAGCTCCAACAATAAGGTAGTATCTAACAATTCACAACAATACACAGACATCTACAAGTAAAAGAATGCCACAACACATCCCGGCTGGATACCCACTTTAGCTCGGTGAGTGTGGAGAGCTGGCACTGGATGCACTGGGCTATGAAGGCGCACTGGAGGCATAGTGCGTAGAGCCGGTGCAGGATATGCTGGGCCGTAGAGGCTCACTGGAGGTCTCCAGCGTAGAGCTGGCACAACGCATCCTGGCTGAATCCCGCCTGTAGCACGGCAAGTGCAGGGAGCTGGAACAGGCCACACTGGGTTGTGCTGGCGAACTGGGGACACCGGGCTTAGAGCTGGCGCAGGATATCCTGGACCGAAGAGACACACAGGAGGCCATGAGCGCTGAGCCAGCACGGCAACTGCAGGGAGTTTGCACAGAGCGCACCGGGCTGTGGATGCACTCTGAAGGCATGGTGCCCAGAACCGGAAAACACGATGCTTGAGATCACTTGCTCCCCACGGTAAGCACAAGGTTTTTTTTCGGGCTGCCTCTAGTGCTTGCTTCATTGAGCTATCTCCTCCTATCGTCACCGTTCCGCTTTCACCGCCTCTATCTCCTCTTTCGGGTGGTGATACTCTCCGGCCCTTGTCCAGGGTCCTGCTCCATCCAGGATTTCCTCCCAGGTCCAGTCCTCCTGACCAGGCTGCTTGGTTCGTTGGTGGTGGGATCTTCTGTTTCGGCTCTCGTTGGGAGAAGGAGACCAAGGAGCAGCGTGGTAGGTGTACATTTTCTTTCATTTTAAATGTTCCACCAAAACAAAAAAAATGACCATAAAACTAGGTGTGCAACACATGCAACACAAAAAGACAAGGTGAGAAAAAGGGCTGCCTAAGTATGATCCCCAATCAGAGACAACGATAGACAGCTGCCTCTGATTGGGAACCATACTCGGCCAACAAAGAAATATAAACATAGATTTCCCACTCTAGTCACACCCTGACCTACCAAATAGAGAATTTAAAGGATCTATATGGTCAGGGCATGACAGTTTGTCCGGTTAAGGTCATTTCTGTAAATACATTCAAAATACAGAATAAAAATTATTTCAGTCTTTTACTGTTCTCATTGTCGAAGTGGACACACGCAGACCGTGAAACCTAGGCTATGCTTGTGAGGAACGAGTTTTGGTTCATTTCAATCCATTTACAAGTTGTCAATTTATGCTCCTGTCAATGTTGATTAAGAACGCACACCTGGTTATGAATAGGGGTCAAGGGGTCTGAATACTTTCTGATTGCATTGTAGGGTGATTTATGCTGCGAACCACATGCTTTTATTAGCCTACCAGATGCTTTTATTAGCCAACCAGAATCGCAAGGGGACTGTGGTGATGCATCTTGCACTGAGATGCAGTGCATTAGACCACTGTGTCCTTCGGAAGCCCAATTAAAAGGTTTTACTTGTTTTAGCCTACAGTTCACAATAACAGGAAAAAATACATGTAATTACCTAAATAAAATGAAGAGATGGTAAACTGATGACACTTCATTTAATTTTCGTAGTTTTGGCTGTTTGCTAAAACATAGGGAAGCTATCCAATTTTTTATAGCACCGATGACAACAACCTTTTAATTTGATGATAAGGCAAAGAATAAATGTTTTTTTTGAATGCATCTTCATGAACTTCTTATGGTATAGGGGATGCTTGTGTCCCACTCTGCCAAAAGCCAGGGAAAATGCAGCGCGGCAAATTCAAATAAATGATATAAAAATCAAACTTTCCTTAAATCAAACATGTAAGATACTCAATTAAAGCTACACTTGTTGTGAATCCAGCCAACATGTCCGATTTTAATAAGGCTTTTCGGCGAAAGCATAAGAAGCTATTATCTGATGATAGCACAACAGTAAACAAAGAGGGTAGCATATTTCAATCCTGCAGGCGCTACACAAAACGCAGAAATAAAATATAAAACATGCCTTACCTTTGACTAGCTTCTTTTGTTGGCGCTCCAATATGTCCCATAAACATCACAATTGCTCCTTTTGTTCGATTAATTACGTCCATATATATCCAAAATGTCAATTTATTTGGCGCGTTTGATCCAGAAAAAAAGCAGCTTCCAAATTGTGCAACGTCACTACAAAATATTTCAAAAGTTGCCTGTAAACTTTGCCAAAACATTTCAAACTACTTTTGTAATAATCAATCAAATTGAAGATGGGTCTATCTGTGTTCAATACAGGAAGACAACAAACCAAGCTACTTTTCAAGTCTTGCGCAACTCAACAGTGTTACGCAGTTCCTAGATGGCCGTACTTCATCATTGCACAAATTAATAACCTCAACCATGTTCCAAAGACTGGTGACATCCAGTGGAAGCGGTAGGAACAGAGACAGAGACCTAAAAAAAAAGAATTCTGAACGGTTAGTCCTCGGGGTTTTGCCTGCTACATAAGTCCTGTTATACTCACAGACATTATGCAAACAGTGTTAGAAACTTCAGAGTGTTTGCTATCCAAATATACTAATACTATGCATATCTTATATTCTTGGCATGAGTAGCAGGAAGTTGAAATTGGGCACGCTATTTATCCAAAAGTGAAAATGCTGCCCCCTATACCTTAAGAAGTTAATAAGGAGCTCCAGAGGGAGAACCGTGCATAATAGATGGTTTTGGTGAACTGTCTGCAAAATATATCCTGTCTTGTCAGGGACCAACTTGCTGTGGCACTTTTATAGCCTCATGCAGTAGTAGCAATAATAATAATAAATTACTACCTTACTATTATGCGTAGGCTGACACAGACCGATTAGGCTATTTCAAGCTACCAGGACTCAAAAACCACCTTCTGGGCAAAAAATGGCTGAGATGCGCACAAATCATTTGGACAATAATGTTGTGTGGAGTCATTTTCATTAGTGAGAAGAAGTTTAACTAATGTTTAATTGTGGGGTATTTGGTAAACAAAACTGTCACAACACATAGGGGTATATTTATCAATCAGGGCATTTGAAGCCAAGCAAAGATCTTCATTCCTTCTGCCAAACCTGGTCTGATATCGCAACGATTTGTCCTGTCCCTTTGGGCATTTAGATAATTCAACTGTATTTTAGGGACTGCAGGTTACCGACATGGAGCTGTTTTTAAGCACCAATAGTCTGTTCATTACAGCCTAATGCTGTTTTGTGGGGTTTGTACTGAGTCTCTTAATTAAAAAACAAAAATACATTTGACGGCCTATGTAATGGCTAACTAAAACATCCGTTAATACACTTGAAGTCCCTCAAAATGGAAACTATATATCCTAATGTTATATAGTAGAATATAAACTAGAGATAGGCTATTGTAGGTGGGGTAGGCTAAATCATTACAACTGAATAGACCTAATTAAAACAATAGTGATAAGGGAAACAAAACACTCTAGGCAGAGCATGCCCAGAGCTTGTGGCTGAGCAGTACCAGAGCAAAATTGCAGTGGGAGAGAAGGCCAACCACATTTTTAAAAATCTGCTTGAATTACGCTCCGCTGTCGTCTCCAAACTCAACCACTTACATGCTCTGGCATTCAAAAGCAGCCTTGCTTTAGGCTATAAAGGAATTAATAATCATATAAATGGATGGAATCAGTGAATGAATGGCTGCAACAACTACTAAACGGTCTGACAAGCTGCATAGCAAATGATGCCTCGTTCTACAAAACAACAGTTCAGTCGTTCAAACGAGACACAAAAATATCTCTTTTGAAATAAGTGTGGTAAGTCAATCAAACAAGATACTAAGGTGTTCGAATTAGATACTAAGACTTTCAAACGTGATAATAAGTCATTTGAAAAACTTAAATGTTTGTTCATGTCATCCAACAAATGTAAACGCCTGGAGTTGGTAAATGGCATTGGCACTTGGATTGGAACCCCACCTAAGGTCATGCCTTTGGTCATGTACACCTGCATTGGGCTTTGCATTGAAAGAAAGTTATCTTCCAGCAAAACGAGAATTCCAAATAAATTATTAATGGACCTTAAAATGAATGTTTTGCTGTGGCCATCTCAATCTCTGGACTTGAACCCCTTTGAAAACATGTGGTTTGAATTGTAGGGGTCAGTCCATAAGCACAGACGAAGGATATCAAGGATCTTGAAAGATTCTGTACGGAGGAATGGTCTAAGATCCCAATGTGTTCTCCAATCTCATGAAACAATTTAGAAAAAGGCTCAGAGACATTATTATCCTCGTAAGGTGAGGTATTGAAGACACTGGTGCCAATATTTGAATCGTTCTGAGAGAAAAAAATGACCTGTTAAACAAAATCCTTATCTCTGAGCAATAGCATACACTTTAGCTCATTAATTGTGTTATTTTTTTTTTTTCATACAGTCTTTTTTTCTTATCATTATCAAGAGTGACAATAATTTCAAACCTGAAGCCGCATTCTGTTACAGACCTGTGACATGACAGACTCATCTCTCGTCATGTCCAGCCCCTCCATAAGCTAAGCCAATCATGGCTAGCCTGGAATGATCCCATCTTTCTCCCTATATAGCTCAGTACCTTGGCTAACCTTTTTCACATTTTTATTCATATTTAAAGATCACATATGAGTTTGTTATTAAGGCAAATTAAAATGCACATATTCAAGAAGACATTTCAACCACACAAAACATGTAATCTTTAGGAACTAGGGTCAAACGCCTAGGAACCTGTAAACAATCACAAATTGACTCATTTTCAGGTGCCGCATTCAAATGTAAAACACATTTTCAATCAAAGATCTGCATTGAAATTCACAGTGTCGTGTACACCTTGCTTTTCAACACAAGTAAGCTATGAGTATCATCTGAGGTGACCCATCTATCTCCTGCCTTTATCTACATGCCAATCAACGACATTAGTACTTTATCTGGTCCCTGATCTCCTGAGCGTCATCTGTCTTTTGTGGTCACGAGTCTCCCTCATGTGTACTGTACTCCACCTGCATACTCTTCAGTGGAACACGCGCACAACAGAGATTCATGGCTCGCACAGGTGTCTGTGCACGTGTTCTCTCACTGGGCACACAGTGGCGGTCAGTGCCTTTTAAGATGAAGATGGACAAAAATGTTTTTAAGAGCAAGGCCTTAGTCCCCCTACAGCATATTGGATAACTGTCATTTATATTCTATTCACCAAGCTCAATGTAACATCGATAGGTTTAGGCTACTACATGATGCTAGAATGTTCCCTATACCCATCATGTGGTTGCCACAACCTAGCCTAGGAATAAAAGTTGACAATGTAGGTGCACAGGTCGATATACATTAGAGCATTTAAGGTGACAGACAGTTGCACACTCTTGCCTGCATCTAGCTGATGTAGGTTGTAATCATTAGTCCTGATGTTGCAAACGAGAGTTTCTATTAGCCAAATTTAGGTGTGTTTATCCCCGTTTAGGTCAATTTGCTTCAGTTTAATAAAAGTTTTTCAACAGAATCGGCAGAACGAATACACCCCTGATCACACACAAAAACAGAACAAACAGCCACATATAAACCGCATGATCACTCTGCTTGTTGTATATACACTGAACAAGAATATAAATGCAACATGCAACAATTTCAATGATTTTACTGAGTTACAGTTCATATGAATATAAATAAATGCATTAGGCCCAAATCGATTGATTTCACATGATGGGTAGGGACAAAGCCACTGGTGGGCCTAGGAGAGCACAGGCCCATCCACTTGGGAGCCAGGCCCATCCATTAGGGAGCCAGGCCCAGCTAATCAGAATTTATGTCTGTTATTAAGGGCTTTATAACAGACATAAATACTCCTCAGTTTCAACAGCTGTCTGGGAGGATGGTGTCAGACGAACCTACTGCTGAAGAAGCTGGATGTTGAGGTCCTGGGCTGGCGTGGTTACACTTGGTCTGCGGTTTTCATGCTGGTTGGACGTACAGCCAAATTCTCTAAAAAGACTTTGGAGGCGGCGTATACTCGAGCAATTAACATTCAATTATCTGTCAACAGCTTTGGTGAACATTCCTGCAGTCTGCATGTCAATTGCACACTCCCTAAGTACTTGAGGAATTTGTGGTATGTCGTTGTGTGACAAAACTGCAAAACTGCCTTTTATTGTCCTCAGCACAAGATGCACCTGTGTGATGACCATGCTGTGTAATCAGCTTCCTGAAATGCCACACCTGTCGGGTGGCTGGATTATCTTGGTAAAGGAGAAATGCTCACTAATAGGGATGTAACAGATTTGTGAATGAAAGAGGAGAGAAATAAGCTTTATGTTCATTTAGAACATTTCTGGGATCTTTTATTTCAGCTCACGAAACATGGGACAAACACTTAACATGTTGCGATCATATTTTTGTTCAAGATTTAATTTAGTCTCGCATCTATGCACTCCTCCTCTCACCTGTTCTCTTTTCTTGTGGACTTCAATGAACAACTCACCATCTGTCTGTGACCAAGTGAAAAATCCTATCCGAGCCAAACTTTCATACCATAACCGCTAACCGCAACATTGTTTTCACCATATTAAAATCATAATCAACATAGCTACTAGAACTACCTTGTTAGGAAACCCGCTACAATCATGCAGTACAGTGTACAGCAACCAGTTTAGCAATTACACCGGCTCTCATCGGTGGCAATAAATTAATTAATCCAAAAGCTTACCTTGACTTGGAAGAGTTACATGGTTTGATAGCCATAGCCAGCTAGCTAACATAGCATCCCTCTGTTTGAACCGGGTGTTTGAGTAGGCTAAACTAGCTAGCTGCAATTGCTAGCTAACTAAAAAAATAATGTTTTAAAAAAGTTATTTGAAATATAGCTCTCTCTCTCTAGCTTCTCCTTCATTATGGAAGAAATTCATTTGTTGAACTGTTCAGCTATTGTCTTTCTCTTTGAGTCAACTACTCAACACAGTTCATGCACTTAAGTGATTGCTAGCTGTAGCTTATGCTTTCAGTACTAGATTAATTCTCTGATCCTTTGATCGGGTGGACAACATGTCAATTCATGCTGCAAGAGCGCTGATATGTTGATGGACATCCTCCGCAAGTTGTCATAATTACTATGTAAGTCTAAGGAAGTGGGTGAGAACCATGAGCCTCCTAGGATTTGTATTGAAGTCAATGTACACAGAGGGGGACTGAAGCTAGCTGTCCTCCTGCTACACAATGGTGCTACCCTACAGAATGCTGTTGAGGCTACTGTAGACCATTGCAAAACAGTGTGTTTTAATTAATTATTTGGTGATATGAATATATTTAGTATAGTTTGGTCTAAAAAGTATCATTCTTTTAATGTTTCCATTTTTTTTTCTGAACTTCACTGACAATGGTACTCCCCTTCCTCTTCTGAGGAGCCTCCAGTGATGTTGATAATTGGGTAATATTTGGTTGAGACATAGATCAATGGCATTACAATCTACATTCACTCACTCAAATAGACAGACAAAAGTCATTTGAATATCCAATGCGTTATCACTACGCTTTCAACTATTGAAAGGAGAACTAAATTCCAATGGAAAAACATTGTCTGGTATTTGATTTAGTTCTAATGGGAATTCCATGTCAGATATTTGGTTTACCTATCAAACAGATTGTGCTTCATCTAATAGCAGAAGAAAATGACTTGGAATGCAGTTGAGATACCATTTAAAAGTCCATTGTGCAAGTGTTCAATGCAATTTCGAGTTTATGCACAGATTATTACAGCAATTGTGAAAATCTCCAAAGACCAGCAATGACCTATGCATGCTATCTTGAACATGAACTTATTGTATGATATAACAAGAAAGTTATAGTTACTGTAACTTCAAAATGTGCCCATGGATATGTAACTCATTTTAAGGTTGAATGTTACATTAGCTTATAAGATAGTCTTATCTGAACAGAAATTTAAACACAACATGTAAATTGTTGGTCCCATGTTTCACGAGCTGAAATAAAAGAACCCAGAAATATTCCCATATGCACAAAAAGCTAATCTCTCAAATGTTGTGCACAAATGTGTTTTCACACTTGTTGGTGAGCATGTCTCCTTTGCCAAGATAATCTATCCACCTGACAGATGTGGCATATGAAGAAGCTGATTAAAAAGGTAACCCTTGTGATAAGGACAATAAAAGGTCACTCTAAAAGGTCACACACAAACACAATGAATGGTCTAAGATCCTAATGTGTTCTCCACTCTCATGAAACAATTTAGATAAGTGCTCAGTGACATTATAATCTTCACAAGGTGAGGTATTGAAAGCTATTGAAAACACTGGTGCCAATAATTGACTCCTATCTTTCTGAGAAAAAAGTATTACTTGTTAAACTCAATCTGTGAGCAACTGAATTAGCATACATTAATATAATTTTCTAATGTTTTAAGCATACTATAGCTCAGTATTTGTATTATTTATTTTATACATTTAACTTTATCAAGGGTGCCAATCATTTCAGTCCTGACATTAAATATATACTGACTAGGGGAGCACGCGTACTGTTACATGACAGACCAATCAGGACTCATCTCTCGGCATGCCGAGCCCCTCCATAAGCATCCTGTCTTTTCTTTCTCCCTATATACTGTAGCTCAGTGCTTTCTCCTTGGCTAAACTAGTCTCATCATTTCATATTTATATTCATATTTGATTTTGTAATGAAGGCACCTGAAAGTTCACATATCCAAGTAAACATTTCAGTCACAAAATAAATATATTTAGGAACTAATGTCAAATGCCTAGGATCCTGTAACCAATCACAAATTGGCAAAATATCTGCTTTTAAATTCACAGTGCAGTATCAATGTACATACAGTACATTCTGTACACCTTGTTTTTCAACACAAGTCAGCTATGAGTAGTCAACTGAGGTAACCCATCAATCTACTGCCTTTATCTACTTGACATAATTTTATCTGATCCTTAAACTCCTGCACGTTATCTTTGTGGTCACAAGTCTCCCTCGTGTACTGTACTCCACCAGCATACTCTTCAGTGGAAGATGCGCATAGAAGAGATTCTTGGCCTTTCTAGGGAGTTTTTCCTAGCCACCGTGCTTCTACACCTGCATTGCTTGCTGTTTGGGGTTTTAGGCTGGGTTTCTGTACAGCACTTTGAGATATCAGCTGATGTACGAAGGGCTATATAAATACATTTGATTTGATTTGATTCATGGCTCGCACAGGTGCCAACCAGTACCAGTGCATTAAGTCTGGAACTAACAGGACCTTGAACAGCTTCTGCCCCCAAGCAGTAATAATGCTAAACAAGACTGCTAAATAGCTAATCAAATGGCTACCCAGACTACCTCCATTGACACTGACTCTATGTGCTCACACACTGGACTCTAACCACACACTCACACATAATTACACTGACACCCCAACATACAGTGCATTCTGAAAATATTCAGACCCCTGGACTTTTTCCACATTTTGCTTTGTTTCAGCCTTGTTCTGAAAAGGATTAAATAAATACAAAATAATCATCAATCTACACACAATACCCCCTAATGACCAGGCAAAAAACATTTTTTTTTTTTTTTTTAAAACAACAACTGAAGCATCACATTTACAGTGGGGCAAAAAAGTATTTAGTCAGCCACCAATTGTGCAAGTTCTCCCACTTAAAAAGATGAGAGAGGCCTGTAATTTTCATAGGTACACTTCAACTATGACAGACAAAATCAGAAAAAAAAATCCAGAAAATCACATTGTAGGATTTTTAATGAATGTATTTTGAAAATTATGGTGTAAAATAAGTATTTGGTCACCTACAAACAAGCAAGATTTCTGGCTCTCACAGACCTGTAACTTCTTCTTTAAGAGGCTCCTCTGTCCTCCACTCGTTACCTGTATTAATGACACCTGTTTGAACTTGTTATCAGTATAAAAGACACCTACCTGTCCACAACCAACCTCAAACAGTCACACTCCAAACTCCACTATGGCCAAGACTAAATAGCTGTCAAAGGACACCAGAAACAAAATTGTAGACCTGCACCAGGCTGGGAAGACTGAATCTGCAATAGGTAGGCAGCTTGGCTTGAAGAAATCAACTGTGGGAGCAAAGTAACAAAGCCTACCATCAGTAACACACTACCCCGCCAGGGACTCAAATCTTGCAGTGCCAGACGTGTCCCCCTGCTTAAGCCAGTACATGTCCAGGCCCGTCTGAAGTTTGCTAGAGAGCATTTGGATGATCCAGAAGAAGATTGGGAGAATGTCATATGGTCAGATGAAACCAAAATATAACTTTTTGGTAAAAACTCAACTCGTCGTGTTTGGAGGACAAAGAATGCTGAGTTGCATCCAACTACTTACTGTGAAGCATGGGGGGTGGAAACATCATGCTTTGGGGCTGTTTTTCTGCAAAGGGACCAGGACGACTGATCCGTGTAAAGGAAAGAATGAATGGGGCCATGTATCGTGAGATTTTGAGTGAAAACCTCCTTCAATCAGCAAGGCCATTGAAGATGAAACGTGGCTGGGTCTTTCAGCATGACAATGATCCCAAACACACTGCCCGGGCAACGAAGGAGTGGCTTCGTAAGAAGCATTTCATGGTCCTGGAGTGGCCCAGCCAGTCTCCAGATCTCAAACCCCATAGAAAATCTTTGGGAGTTGAAAGTCCATGTTGCCCAGCAACAGCCCCAAAACATCACTGCTCTAGAGGAGATCTTCATGGAGGAATGAGCCAAAATACCAGCAACAGTGTGTGAAAATCTCGTGAAGACTTACAGGAAACGTTTGACCTCTGTCATTGCCAACAAAGGGTATATAACAAAGTATTGAGATAAACTTTTGTTATTAACCAAATACTTATTTTCCACCATAATTTGCAAATAAATTCATTAAAAATCCTACAATGTGATTTTCTGGATTTTTTAAAATAATTTTGTCTGTCATAGTTGAAGTGTACCTATGATGAAAATTACAGGCCTCTCTCATATTTTTAAGTGGGCGAACTTGCACAATTGGTGGCTGACTAAATACTTTTTTGCCCCACTGTACATAAGTATTCAGACCCTTTGGTATGAGAGTCAAAACTGAGCTCAGGTGCATCCTGTTTCAGGATTGTATCGAGGAACAGACCTGGGGAAGGGTACCGAAACATGTCTGTAGGATTGCAGGTCCCCAAGACCATAGTGGCCTCCATCATTCTTAAATTGAAGAAGTGTAGAACCACCAATACTCTTCCTAGAGCTGGCCAAACTTCTCCAATAGGGGGAGAAGGGCCTTGTTCAGGGAAGTGACAAAGAACCCGATGAACACAGATAACTCCAGAGTTCCTCTGTGGAGATGGGAGAACCTTCCAGAAGGACAACCATCTCTGCAGCACTCCACCAATCATGCTTTATGGTAGTGGCCAGACAGTTGCCACTTGTCAGTAAAGGCACATATTTTATTTATCTGTTATTTTACCAGGTAAGCTGACTGAGAACACATTCTCATTTACAGCAACAACCTGGGGAATAGTTACAGGGGAGAGGAGGGGGATGAATGAGCCAATTGTAAACTGGGGATTATTAGGTGACCATGATGGTTTGATGGCCAGATTGAGAATTTAGCCAGGATACCAGGGTTAACACCCCTACTCTTACAATAAGTGCCATGGGATCTTTAATGACTGCAGAGAGTCAGGACACCCGTTTAACATCCCATCCGAAAAATGGCACCCTACACAGGGAAGTGTCCTTTAGACCAGAGGAAAGAGTGCCTCCTTCTGTACCTCTAACACCACTTCAAGCAGCATCTGGTTTCCCATCCAGGGACTGACCAGGACCAACCCTGCTTAGCTTCAGAAGCAAGCCAGCAGTGGTATGCAGGGTTGTATGCAGGGTGGTATGCTGCTGGCCACATAGCAACCCACTTGGAGTTTGCCAAAAGGCACCTAAAGACTCTCAGACAATGAGAAACAATATTCTCTGGTCTGATGAAACCAAGATTGAACTCATTGGCCTGAATGCCAAGCGTCACCTCTGGAAGAAACCTACAGCAGCACCATCGCTACGGTGAAGCATGGTGGTGGCAGCATCACGCTGTGGGAATGTTTATCAGCGGCAGGGAAGGAAGGAAAGATGAACCGAGCAAAGAACAGAGAGATCCTTGATGAAAACCTGCTCCAGAGCCCTCAGGACCTCAAACTGAGATGAAGGTTCACCTTTTAACAGGACAACAACCCTAAGCACACGGCCAAGACAACGCAGAAGTGGCTTCGGGACATGTCTCTGAATTTCCTTGAGTGGCCCAGCCAGGACCCGATCTAACATCTCTGGAGAGACCTGAAAATAGCTGTGCAGTGATGCTCCCCATCCAACCTGACAGAGCTTGAGAGGATCTGCTGAGAAGAATGGGAGAAACTCCCCAAATACAGGTGTGCCAGGCTTGTAACGTCATACCCAAGAAGACTTGAGGCTGTATCGCTGCCGACGGTTCTGAATAATTATTTAAATGTGGTATTTCAATTTTACATTTTGAATACATTTGCAAAAATGTCTAAAAACACGTTTTTGCTTTGTCATTATTGGGTATTGTGTGTAGATTGATGAGGGGGGGAAACTATTTAATCGATTTTAGAATAAGGCTAAAACTTAACAAAATGTGGAAAAAGTCAATGGGTCTGAATACTTTCCGAATGCACTGTACACATACACACACTACATATGCCCACACACACATTGCAAGCACATGCATACATTCATTCTGACGCCACACACACACTGAGTATATAGAGATGTTTTTTATTGTTATTCGTTATTCACAGTATATTTATTCCTGGTCTCACTATTGTTATTTTTTTTTGCATTGGAAAATGACCCGTCAGTTAGCGCTGTTAGTCTACACCGGTTGTCTATGAAGCATGTGACAAATACAATTTGATTTGATGATGAAATTACCCTGTGGATGAAATTTCACCCTCATAAAATCAGTTTTCGTTGATAGTTTTTTTCAAATCCAATTAGTAGTTTCCACCTCACAAAAATTATATTGAAACAACGTTGACTTAATCAGTTTGTGCCCAGTGGGCTGTTCTACATGTGTGCGTGCGTCAGGCACAATGAAAAACACATCCAGGTGGTGGTATCTCACACAACTCACCGCAGTGTACATGATCCCTCTGTCTTCTCTTCTGCATTACATTACATTGAATGTGCTTAAACCGATCATGTCATTTCGAAATTCTCTGCACGTCTGTCTCACCCCGGCTTGTTTGCAGGTTAGAGTTTTTTGTCATGATTCTTGTTCTGGAGGCAGCTCTGCAGAGTGGTCGCAAGCTGGCACAGCCACAAAGTCATAAAATCACATTTCAAACCGAATCCTACTCACTGAGCACACACTGGTTGCATCAACGTTGTGGAACCAACGTGGAATAGACATTGAATTGACGTGTGTACTCATCTTAACCCTAACCTTAACCACACTGCTAACCCAAATGGCTAACTATCTTTTTGAAGACCAAAACGCACATTTTGTTTGAATGAATTTATACAATATACTGTTGTTAATTTTGTCTTTGCAGCTGGCCCATCATGAAGAATTCTCTCAGTTCTGCTTCCAGGGCAAAATTCATGTCAATAAAGGTCGACCTGTTGTTTTCATTGACCTTCTTCCTCTACCCCCTTTTTTAAAAGGCCAGCTAGTTATCACATAATAGGCCTGCAATAGGCCTACAAAAAATTGACTACCTTAAGCAACAACAACTCCTAAGAATATTGCAGAATGATTTTATTTATTAAAGGGCTCAATTATCTCTGGCTTCTGTGATCTTTCAAACCCAATAACCAAATGAGGCAGGTGATCATGGATAATATTCTAGTGGATTCTGGCATGCTACACTGAAGTGTAATGGTAACTGGTATTTATGGGAGTTACTATTGGCAATTAATCCTGCAGATGCCCCTCTCTCTCTACCTGCATCTGTCTCGCTCTCATTGTATTGTTATCTCTGTGTTAGATGAAGATTACCCCCCCACACTGACTACCACAACATTTACCACGGCTAGCAGTCCCTTCACGGCAGGATAGTGTACACCAGTGCTGCCCCCAGTGTTCCAGGAATGCTGACCCTCTTCCTCCTCTTCCCACAAAGCGGATAAACCTGATAATCAATGCCATGGAATGTGAGTATCTTCACAAGACACTAACTATCCAACGTCAGAGAGGAGAGGTGGTTGCGAATGTCACAAGTTTAAAATGCATTGATACCATCATTACCGCCTTTCTTACTCTCCTTTATCCCAATCCTAATCTCAATCCATTTGTCGCATTCTATTGAATGTCACATGTACATTCTAGTAGAAATATCAGAATATTTGACAAGTAGAGCATGGCACTGGTAGTCTGGCTGGCTGACAACAAACTTGAAGTTCCCCTGACATCAGAATCTGGAAAGGCTGTTTCTCCTCTGTCTTCTCACTCAAAACCTACATGGTCTGGACAGCCACACAGCCCCCGAGCACTGCACCCTTCCAATACACCTGATTTTCAAATCCATACAACGAGAGGTCTCAAGCCCACAGGACTTTTTGTTGTTGAGAGAACCAATCAAAGCTCAAGCTAAAGTCTGCATTAATACTGCACTAACAACGGACTCCTGTCCAGATCAGTGTGTCACTGCTCTCCCTTGTTGTGTACTATGCACATTTTGTCAGCCAAGCTACAACACAGACATATGAGCAGTAACTAAGGCAACATGACAATGAATTTATCAATCATACCTCTCAAGTACATTGACATTTTTTATTTACGTTATGTCCTGGCTTAGTTTACTGTCATCATTGGTAGAAAACTCCGTAAACTGGGGCTATATTTGCCAACGTATTTACATGCATCTTCAACAGGATCTACAAATCTCCGCCGAGAACCAGTTCTCATAAAAATCTCAGAGATGATTGATTCAATTAGCACATAATGGTGTCTGCCTGGGTTTTCCTTGCTTCTATTCAATAATTTTTATCATATCAGTGGCAGCATTCGCGTGAAACTGAAAGCACAAACTTTTAATCAGGGCAAGGTGACAGGAAACATGACCGAATACAAACAGTGTAGCTATTCCCTCCGCAAGGCAATCAAACAAGCTAAGTGTCAGTATAGAGACAAAGTAGAATCGCAATTCAACGGCTCAGACACAAGAGGTATGTGGCAGGGTCTACAGTCAATCACGGATTACAAAAAGAAAACCAGCCCAGTCACGGACCAGGATGTCTTGCTCCCAGGCAGACTAAATAACTTTTTTGCCCGCTTTGAGGACAATACAGTGCCACTGACATGGCCCGCAACCAAAACATGCAGACTCATATTCCATCATTACTTATCCCAGTCTGCTGTTCCCACATGCTTCAAGAGGGCCACCATTGTTTCTGTTCCCAAGAAAGCTAAGGTAACTGAGCTAAACGACTACCGCCCCGTAGCACTCACTTCCGTCATCATGAAGTGCTTTGAGAGACTAGTCAAGGACCATATCACCTCCACCCTACCTGACACCTTAGACCCACTCCAATTTGCTTACCGCCCAAATAGGTCCACAGGCGATGCAATTTCAACCACATTGCACACTGCCCTAACCCATCTGGACAAGAGGAATACCTATGTGAGAATGCTGTTCATCGACTATAGCTCAGCATTTAACACCATAGTACCCTCCAAGCTCGTCATCAAGCTCAAGACCCTGGGTCTCGACCCCGCCCTGTGCAACTGGGTACTGGACTTCCTGACAGGCCGCCCCCAGGTGGTGAGGGTAGGTAACAACATCTCCACCCCGCTGATCCTCAACACTGGGGCCCCACAAGGGTGCGTTCTGAGCCCTCTCCTGTACTCACTGTTCACCCACGACTGCATGGCCACGCACGCCTCCAACTCAATCATCAAGTTTGCGGACGTCACAACAGTGGTAGGCTTGATTACCAACAACGACGAGACGGCCTACAGGGAGGAGGTGAGGGCCTTCGGAGTGTGGTGTCAGGAAAATAACCTCACACTCACACTCTCCCTATCCACATCGATGGGACAGTAGTGGAGAGGGTAGTAAGTTTTACGTTCCTCGGCGTACACATCACAGACAAACTGAATTTGTCCACCCACACAGACAGCATCGTGAAGAAGGCGCAGCATCCTGTCAGGCTGTATCACCGCCTGGTACGGCAACTGCTCCGCCCACAACCGTAAGCCTCTCCAGAGGGTAGTGAGGTCTGCACAACGCATCACCGGGGGCAAACTACCTGCCCTCCAGGACACTTACACCACCCGATGTCACAGGAAGACCATAAAGATCAAGGACAACAACCACCCGAGCCACTGCCTGTTCACCTCGCTATCATCCAGAAGGCGAGTTCAGTACAGGTGCATCAAAGCTGGGACCGAGAGACTGAAAAACAGCTTCTATCTCAAGGCCATCAGACTGTTAAACAGCCACCACTAACATTGAGTGGCTGCTGCCAACACACTCACTCAACTCTAGCCACTTTAATAATGGGAATTGATGTGAAATATATCACTAGCCACTTTAAACAATGATAATTAATATAATGTTTACATACCCTACATTATTCATCTCATATGTATACGTATATACTGTACTCTATATCATCTACTGCATCTTTATGTAATACATGTATCACTAGCCACTTTAAACTATGCCACTTTGTTTACATACCCTACATTACTCATCTCATATGTACAGTGCCTTGTGAAAGTATTCGGCCCCCTTGAACTTTGCGACCTTTTGCCACATTTCAGGCTTCAAACATAAAGATATAAAATTGTATTTTTTTGTGAAGAATCAACAACAAGTGGGACACAATCATGAAGTGGAACGACATTTATTGGATATTTCAAACTTTTTTAACAAATCAAAAACTGAAAAATTGGGCGTGCAAATTTAATACTTACAAAGTTAATACTTTGTAGCGCCACCTTTTGCTGCGATTACAGCTGTAAGTCGCTTGGGGTATGTCTCTATCAGTTTTGCACATCGAGAGACTGAATTTTCTTCTTGCCACTCTTCCATAAAGGCCAGATTAGTGCAATATACGACTGATTGTTGTCCTATGGACAGAGTCTCCCACCTCAGCTGTAGATCTCTGCAGTTCATCCAGAGTGATCATGGGCCTCTTGGCTGCATCTCTGATCAGTCTTCTCCTTGTATGAGCTGAAAGTTTAGAGGGACGGCCAGGTCTTGGTAGATTTGCAGTGGTCTGATACTCCTTCCATTTCAATATTATCGAATGCACAGTGCTCCTTGGGATGTTTAAAGCTTGCAAAATCTTTTTGTATCCAAATCCGGCTTTAAACTTCTTCACAACAGTATCTCGGACCTGCCTGGTGTGTTCCTTGTTCTTCATGATGCTCTCTGCGCTTTTAACGGACCTCTGAGACTATCACAGTGCAGGTGCATTTATACGGAGACTTGATTACACACAGGTGGATTGTATTTATCATCATTAGTCATTTAGGTCAACATTGGATCATTCAGAGATCCTCACTGAACTTCTGGAGACAGTTTGCTGCACTGAAAGTAAAGGGGCTGAATAATTTTGCACGCCCAATTTTTCAGTTTTTGATTTGTTAAAAAAGTTTGAAATATCCAATAAATGTCGTTCCACTTCATGATTGTGTCCCACTTGTTGTTGATTCTTCACAAAAAAATACAGTTTTATATCTTTATGTTTGAAGCCTGAAATGTGGCAAAAGGTCGCAAAGTTCAAGAGGGCCGAATACTTTCGCAAGACACTGTATTTACGCTCAGTGTGTCGTCTTGATCTTTGTTGAAAAGTTAGTTTCTGTTGGAGAGTTTTCGTCCTCTCTCTCTCTCTCGCTCTCTATCTCTGTCGTGGTTAGAGTTGTCGTGTCTTTGGCTATGCCGGATTAAGTGATATGACATGCTATTCTATAAA
Source organism: Oncorhynchus keta (assembly GCF_023373465.1). Lineage (NCBI taxonomy): Eukaryota > Metazoa > Chordata > Actinopteri > Salmoniformes > Salmonidae > Oncorhynchus > Oncorhynchus keta. The sequence goes on along the minus strand of NC_068443.1, from coordinate 14,989,418 downwards.
ATAATATCTCCGTAATTAATATTACCTGATTGAGCTTCCGAATAAACTCTTAAAGACCTAGTAATATTTTACATCAATCGCAGTCAATATTAATTGTCATCTTAATTCAGTCTCATCTTAAAGTTGTAAATTCTTGGTTATCTGCATGAACCCTGGCTAACAATTTGAATCAGCAATACAAAATTGGGTTTAAGTGACTCCCCATCCCGGGTCCGGGAGCGTAATCATCGACTGACACTAATTAGCATAACGCAACGGACATAAACATTCCTAGAAAATATTCCTATTCATGAAAATCACAAGTGAAATATATTGAGACACAGCTTAGCCTTTTGATAATCACCCTGTCATCTCAGATTTTCAAAATATGCTTTACAGCCAAAGCTAGACAAGCATTTGTGTAAGTTTATCAATAGCCTAGCATAGCATTTTGTCCAGCGAGCAGCAGATAACTTGGTCACGGATATCAGAAAAGCAATCAAATTAAATCGTTTACCTTTGATGAGCTTCGGATGTTTTCACTCACGAGATTCCCAATTAGATAGCCAATGTTGCTTTTTTCCAAAAATATCATTTTTGTAGGCAAAATAGCTCCGTTTGTTCTTCACGTTTGGCTGAGAAATCGCCCGGAAATTGCAGTCACGAAAACGCCGAAAAATATTCCAAATTAGCTCCATAATATCGACAGAAACATGGCAAACGTTGTTTATAATCAACCCTCAAGGTGTTTTTCAAATATCTATTTGATAATATATCCACCGGGACAATTGGTTTTTCAGTAGGATCGATTGGAATAATGGCTACCTCTGTATTTTACGCGAGAATTACTCTGAGAGCCATCAGGTGACCACTAGCGCAATGTAGCCGCTTACGGGTATTCTTCAACATAAATGCGTAAAACTCAGTCACAATGCTGTAGACACCTTGGGGAATACGGAGAAAAGGTTTTTATGACTGTCATAAACCTACTCCTACAGGCCAACGTCACAACAGAGTGGATTGTTCAGAGTGACATTCATTCATGTTGTTGTAGAATGGATGTTTCGGCGGTTGTCGTTCTTAGCGTTCAATGATACTGAATTCCTAGCTGCAGACTAGTAATTCATATCAAAGACTTGTTTTTATTCTGTCGGTATCAATAGTCTAAGAGTTTAACCACGTGGTATGGTTAAAAGATTCAGCAATGGTCTGCAATCTTTGTCCTCCTGTGATTGAGAGAAACATGGTCTACTGAGAATTTCTCAAAATTGGGGTTTTATCCGGAATTGCAGAAAAGGGCCTGTCCCAGGATGTCCAACCGAACTGAGCTCATGGGTGGTCCTCTGATTAAGTTAAACTCAAAAGGGAATTGGAGTTTCCTTCATTCCTTCATTCTTCACAGTCCAAAATCACATTACACAATTTTACCAACAGTATCATCCTCACTCATTCATCTTATACAACAATTAGATGTAAACCCCATATCTGAGGCTATTATATAAACAGCTTTATGGTAATGTGGCCGCACCGTCTCCCATGAGCCTCACCAAAATGTAACAAACGGACCAGTTCGTGGCTGGATTCTTCCCCTGGAACATTAATGTTGTTCGGACCTCAAGTTCTGTGAGGTAGAAGAAATTCCTTTGTTCTCTATGAAAATTCACTCTGTCGTTAAACTGCGTGGCCATGAATTTACGACCTCTCCCTGACCACAGCAGTCTGGTTGTAGGAGCAGAGTGCTTGCTGTACCCAAAGAGGGCAACGTCATGACAGTAGGATGGTCATCTGAATCAGGGTTCGTTTGGCAGCTGGGATGAAAGAGGAAAGATTACGATAGAGGAAACCAGGTCTAGATGTAACTTTAGCCTGCAACTAAGATATGTGCTGAGAGAAGGACAGTGTAGCGTCTAGCCATACTCCCAAGTAATAATAATAATAATATATGCCATTTAGCAGACGCTTATGAGGTGACTACCTCAAGCTCTATACCCTCAGAGGCAGTAATTACACGTATGGGAAGATGGGCATTCTTCTTACCAAACCACATGACCCCGTTTGGAGGTGTTCATAACAAGGTTAAGGGTAGTGAAAGCTTGATGGACACTAAGAAAGCTATGTTGTAGAGCATTTAACATTTTACCAAGTCAGGAAGGCTGGAAAGGAGGAAGGAGGAACGTTTCTTTTGGAGCAGGACAATTTTTCTTCTGAGAAGACCAAACATCCTTCTATCCAAAAGGGAGTCAAGGAGTGTGAAGAGATTCCTCCAATCTATATGTTCATCTATGCAGTTTGTTTCTATGTCAGGTTGCAAATAAAGTGTCATTTTGTCTGAAGCTGTTGTATTTTTTAAAACACTATTATGAACTGTAGACCAAATAGCCTACTGTTGAATCATGTCACTTGATTTAGGTTGACTGGTTGTGCTGCTATGAGGACTAGTCTGAAGCCAAGATTTTGGAGTTTGCTAAAGCTGACTGTTTCATTTTTCTAAAGGTCGAAGTTAATCTTTCATTATTGTCATTGCCACAGGTACTGCATACATTTTCCTGGCAAAGCTCACCTAACCTTCTGCTTTCCAAATGGGCGTTATTTTTAGAGTATTACACAATTTTGAACACACAACTTGAAACCCACCGGCTGAGTTACAAAAGGAGGTGTGTTTATTATTTATAGATGAGGTGTGCCACTGAATATAAAGAGGAAGGATGGGAGGCTGAGCGCACAGGACTGAGAGGTGAAGACAGGTGTGACTTTAAGGTAAGATGATTCTGGCATTGATGCTAACATACATATACATTTATGGAATAATATGCCCTGCTTTTAAGATATGGTATGTTTGAAGTGGCACACATCTCATTGACTAGGCTGTTTCACTGCATTTATGCCAAATCATGTGATGGGAAGTCAGTGACTATTCATTTTTTTTGTTTTCATTTTTATTTGATTTTATTTTACCTTTATTTAACTAGGCAAGTCAGTTAAGAACAAATTCTTATTTTCAATGATAGCCTAGGAACAGTGGGATAACTGCCTGTTCAGGGGCAGAACGACAGATTTGTAGCTTGTCAGCTCGGGGGTTTGAACTTGCAACCTTCCGGTTACTAGTCCAATGCTCTACCCTGCCGCCTCATGATTCCATGTAATTTACCAAGGGATGAATTGCAAAGAGTGTGAGGTTGGGGTATTGAAAATACATTGTTTATGGACGTTTAAAATTATTTTCCGGACGTTGAAAATACATATTGTTTTGGAAATTGTTTCTATGGCCAAATTTCAGCCATACATAATCACTTATATATACATGTCAACAAAGAAAGCATTATGTGCATGTTCAAAAGTAACATTTCCAAATAATATAGGATTTCAGTGTGGAATAAAAGATTGCAGTAGGCCTATGGAATATTTCAAATTGCTCAAATCTGTCACTTGCCCAAAAGCATCAGAACTGGCAGTGGTCATGTGCAAAGTTCTGAAGAACCAACAGAACACTTCAACAACGGTTACAGAAACGTTTTTACAAATGAGTGTTGGCACTCGGGGGACTGGTTAGGCCAGGGGGACTGGTTAGGTCAGGAGAAGAAATTGGTGAACAGGTGAACAAAACTAATAAGGTTTGGCAGAAGGAAAGACACAGAGTTGGTTAGTCTCACTGTTGTTGACTTTTAATTGATTCAGAGTGTGCAGGAATGAAAATCTGAGAACAAACAATAATAAATAAAATGCCATAATGCATAAATCAAATCATAAAGATAGTCTCTATTCAATAATGGCAAACAATCAGAATTCATCAAGGTAGTTTCAACATGACATCATTTATTCTAACTCATGTCATAACTCAGACCAGAAATAATTATTTCTAACAGAATTAATTCAAAAATAAAAGAGATAGGAAACGGAGTAATCAGCTCGATACTTTACCCGCCAACATAACAAAGGAAAATGTGCTCCGGGAGCCGTATATACATTTACAAACAATCGTGAGTCAACTCAAAACAATCACCCGCATCAGTGAAAACTGTCAAACAAAATACATGTCTATTTACTCATGTTTGTTCTTGGATACACACAAAGTAAACAAAAATGATTCAGTGTTGCTGGAGAACCTGACAGATGTCCAACAACAGATAAAGGAGGAGTTTTAATGCCAGCCTTTTCCAAAAGACATTTTGGTTGCGTTCCCCTGCTTAGATGTTGCATGCATTAACCAATGGCTGCGTGCCATGTCAAAGACTGTCATCGACCGTACAGATTGCTATAACATATGATGTGGTTATTTGGTTTGTAAAAATCTAATCTGGGTCAAATTAAGATCTGCAGCCAGGACACCGGGGTTAACACCCCTACTCACTAGGACTGTGATATTGTATGTGGTTGTTTATCGACCTTAGTTGATTGCACCAACTGTAAGTCACTTTGGATAAGGGTCTTCTAAATGACCAATATATAACAATTAACATGTTCAAAGCACACTGGGTATTATGCTAATGACCTCCGCCGCCAAACGAGACCAAATTTGGTCGGTCTGGACCAAATCTGAACCAATCATAGATGTCCATGTTAAAAAGTTTGGATAGCACAGTACAGTAGAGCATAGTAGACAACAGTAGTGTCCAAACTTGTGAAATATCAATGCCTATATTTGGGTCAAATCAAGGCCAGTACGGATTCGACCAAATTGGAACCAATCATAGACGTCTACGTTTGTGGACGTTGTGGAGGAAGAGAATTAAGACCAGGGCGGACTGACCAAATTTCAACCACTTTTCTAAGTGCATGGATTTCTTGTGTTGGTTGGTGCTTTAGTGGTCTCTCCATTCATAATTGCCTTTATCTCGCTTTCAGATGAATCAACTTGTGGTTATCGTTGCGACACTCTTCGTCCCCACTACATACGGTGCTGCAGGCGGTTGTAAGTGATTATTCTATTATTTTGTTGGACTGTGACTTTTCTATCAATGTTGTGACTCTGCATAACTTTTTCCCTTCTTCAATTGTAACAGTGTGGTGTTACCATGATCCTAGTTGTGGTAAGTATTGATTTTACCCACTGATTACAGTGTAATTTCTACTCACAAATTGAAGTGATTGCGATAGCAGTGGATAATAGACTAGAGAATTGATTTATTAGCATATTATATGACCCTTATAAAACGATGGTACATTGACACCATGGTATGATTGATTCCATGTTAAGATGACACCACTTGGTCCAACATTGCCAGTGAACATTGCAATGGATCCCGTCAGTCTCCCATCAACATCGTCTCTGCATCAGCAGTGGGCGATGAAACCCTGACTGCCTTCACCTTCACCAAATACGGAGACAATTATACAATGAAGAATATCAAGAACACTGGCAAAACTGGTGAGGAGAATGGATGGATGCCTTGCTTTCTCAATCCATACACACAAAGTCCCACTTGAGGATAATGTATGAACCAAACCAGGAACCCTTATGTGCAAAATGTAACCAATTCCTCTCCTATTGCTCCTCCTCTCTTTCTTTCAGTCAAAGTGGAACTGACAAGTGGAGTCCAGGTTACAGGTGGGGCACTGTCTGAGGCCTATGACAGCCTGCAGTTTCACCTCCACTGGGGAATGGTACCTCAGTACCTGGGTCAGAGCACACAGTGGATGGAACCCGCTACCCCATGGAGGTATGGGAAGGTTCAACACAACATTAGTGCATTCTGATTCTTAACCTTTCTCCATTAGTGTCCCCTCTTCCACCCCCCTTCAAGGATTAGTGCAAGCATGCCTGGAGGGAGTTTCCACCATATTCCAAGCACTAATCCATTCCTATTAAATTAATGTGTGGAAGTGTATTAGTACACTTTTGGAGAAGGGTTGAGAATCTGAATTTAGCCCATTAATCATTGGGTGACACTTCTCATACTGATGCACATATACCACACTGCAATGGATCAATGTCAAGGTCTTCATTTAGCCTTAGTCCAGAATGAATTAATTCCCCCCCAGCTCAACTGCAGCCCCGACACTTGGTTTACTAGAAAGCTGACAGGTGGGGAAACTTAACCAATCTCAAATTCATAAATGGTGCAATAATCTGACTGTTGTACTGCGCTCAAGAAGCATTTATAAGTTATATTCCTCAAGAATCAGTGGGCATATATATGTCATTAATTTAAATGACCCTTGAACAGCTGTATATATAGCAGATTGTAGTCTACCTTTTTAAATGTATCATTACAGTGTTTTAATTTTTCAATGGATTCAGATAACTTTTTATATCAACTGTTATGCTTCACCTTTCAGTTGCACATAGTAAATGCAAAGTCTTCGCACAACGGTAACACGACCATGGCCGTTGCAGACAGCACGGGACTCGCTGCTCTTGGCTTCTTCATAGAGGTGAGCGGATGCTTTAACCTTCATAGAAATGGCATTCATTTTTCCACAGTAGATTAGGCATTTCAATGTTTTATTGCTGTTTTTTTATGACTAAAGTCTTTGTTTTTCAAACAGGCCATGCCGGGTAATGCAACTGGTTCACCAGCAGCCTGGAATACTCTGACATCCTACTTGGCCAACATCACACTAAAAGGTGAGAGGAGAAATTTGACTGGTTCAGACTACTTCCTCAAAATAAAGTTTGGAAGAGGATTTGGCATTAGTTTTCTCTTTGAATTCAAAATGAGTAATTTTCTTGTTCAATTTCAGTAGCATATGGTTTTATATAAGTTTTTTCTTTCTCTCTTCCTCAAGATGATATTGTAAACATTACTCATGCTATTTCATTGGATGAGCTCCTGGAAGGGGTGGACCGTACCAAATACTACCGTTACCTTGGCTCCCTGACCACTCCGAATTGCAATGAGGCTGTGGTTTGGACCGTGTTCAAGGACCCTATCAAAGTCAGCCAGGACTTGGTGAGTTTGTGCAACAATTTCCCCAGAAACTGAACACAATTTCTACTTAGCAGACAATAAACATAGCTCCGACAAGAAACATGGACTGTATTTTAATATATTTAAGTGTAGGATCCATTCCTTATCCATTTTGCTTATGAAACATTATAAAGGTTATGATTCAAAAATATTACCAAACATGATCTTTCATCTGGGCTGGTCCAACAAAGAGATTGTGACGTATTAATTGGCTCTTCAAGAAGTCATGAACATAAAGATCCCACATCTTAATTTGAGCCAGTTTCAAACAGCAGGAAATAGACCTGCAGCAAAAGGAAATGTGTATTGTTATGTGGATTATAATTAAAGGACTTTTTTATAGGGGTTGCTACATTTTTTGTTAGGGCAAATTAAGAAGGAACATGTAATGTGGCGATTACAATCTTTAGAAGCCTTTTCAAAGCCTTGAGCACTCTAAAGTTATCATTTCATGCTGTGCAGGAAAATTCATGCAACAGGATGTACGGCATATGAACACACATTTCATACATTTCTTATTTTAATCACATTTTTAACCGGAATGCAATGACATGCCTTAAAGTTGTTGTTTTTGTGATCTATTTATGTATTTACTTGGAGAGCAATTGCCTCAAAGTTTATTTGATTTCACGTTACTTGGCAGCTCAACTAAAACTAGACGTTTGTGCCCAGTGGGTAAAGCCATTGGGCCAGCTTGATGTCACACTTATGTCTATGATCCTATCTGAAATTAATTAACCTTTTCCCCTCAGATTGATCTCTTCAGTACAACATTGCACATTGACCACAACTCCACCTCTGCCTTGATGACCAACGTCTTCAGGAGCATCCAACCGTTCAATGACTGGTTGGTGACGACCCAGAGCCGTCCAGCTTCGGGAGCCTCCACAATGTGCTCCTCTCTGGGCCTCATGGCCCTGGCCTGGATGCTGCTGAGGGTTTAGTGACGGCGAAATACTCCTTACCTGAAGTGCATTGCCATATCTCCATGAACCCTCAATCTACCAACATATTTTCCTTATATCGATTACCAACAAGGGTCATCTTGACCCCAAGGAGAAACTATTGGAATAAGCAACAATCATTGTGAAATGTGTTAAACTTATTTATTTTCTAAACATAATTATTTAGAAATGTAATGAATGTTATCTGATATAAAATAACCTAAACAAACTGTTTTTTTTTCAAAAAGAAAACAATGTTTTTCCTGTATATAATGTGCAGCTTGAGTACAATCAACCTTAGTACAAACATCATATTTATCATCATTTGATTAAAGTATCATTTAGTTTTCAGAATTTTGCAGTAAATATTAATGTTGTCATATGAATATTGTAAAAATGACTGCCATTTAAAAAGGTTGTTCAATTCACTTTTAAAAGAGACATTGACACAAAATATGACTTAGTGTTCTTTTTTTCCTAACTCAACATGAGCATCACTGCTGGTGAAACAATGGGAGTGGTAGGGGCTATGGCAACATGCTTCAAAATACATGACACAATCCTTTAAGTCACTTCCGATCAAAACGGTATAGCACCTACAATGTTTTAAGTTGCACATATATAATACTGAGGAAGAAAGGAATTCAGGTATTCATTTAACATTTTCAGTAGAATAAAAACATCTCTGAGAATACACACCAATAGAAACTGTGTACATTCCGAGTATAGCTGGTTTCTGTATTACAGTACCTCCAAGTACTCAGACCACTGACAGACTTTAATGACTTGGTTTGATTGCAACTAAGCACACATCCAAGGTAGTATTGATTTGATGATGGGGATTTTTTATTATTATGCTAATTCAATTTATAAGGGGCTGCGGAAATCGACTCTAGGGTGTTAAGCAGTATAATCAAATCAAATCAAATCAAATGTATTTATATAGCCCTTCGTACATCAGCTGATATCTCAAAGTGCTGTACAGAAACCCAGCCTAAAACCCCAAACAGCAAGCAATGCAGGTGTAGAAGCACGGCCAACCACCTGCAGCTGTATGCAACGTACTTTATATCAAGTAGCCAGTAAAGACGTCAACATGTAGGCTATTGACCACACCTGACGTCTTCATGGCAAACTAAATGAGGCATGGTACTGGCAGGTAAACTCATTGCTATATAGAGCTCTCAATAGACCATTCTATCATTACATGACTGTCTACTAGGCCTCTGTGTGGAAGCTAACTACATGTAGCATGAGCTAATGCAGCAGTATGTCCATTTCTCAACTGACACATGGCTGGGTACCCTAGATGAGGGAACATGAGCTGTCATCTTAGTACTTCCGAAATATTCTACCTAAATAATTAGGCAACTGTACATAGTGTGAATCCGCTTGCCATGAACCTAGCCAACCGCCTGCATTAAGATGCACCGCTGAAATGCTTCACTGAGGCAGGATGAGCTGTCAAATTGACATATCAGGATATTCTACCTATGCAACATAGCTACTGGACCACGGGGCTGACGCAATCATGATCATACAGCAATACTGCAGGAACTCATGTAAGTTCCACTATCTCAGAATCAATCATATGTAATGTTGTAGCAGCAGAGGATCATTGGCCCATGAGAAGCAATAGCAGCGCCGATGTCAAATTGGGCAGCCTATAGCTCAGAGCTAGCCCACAGTGCTGTCGAAGGAACCAGAGCTGTGATTAGTTCCAGTATCTAGTCATTGGTTACCAGCATCAATGTTGAACAGAGATTCGCCATGTGCCGCCCATGCTCCGCATCCAAGCAACACAACATGAAAGAGAGGACAAAGCAGTGTTAGTTATGGTGATGACAGCTGATGTTCCATGCTAATTCATTCATCTACGGGTGTATGAGAATATGGCTAAAATGTGAGTTTCCATTATGGAAACATAACATCATGCAAGACTAAAGGGAAGGAACATTTAGTGTATTTCAGACTGAAGAACCCATAAAAGCCATCATAAGTATCGCCTCTGGAAAAGCATAATGTTACACAGCGAAGGGTCCTGATGCCCAATATGAACTGCATCACTGCTATTGGAACATGATAAGGAAAGGCTGAATTTTCCTGACTGAAATTGTAATAGAAAAGGAATTAATGGTTATATAACAGAAGACATTGTGCAGAGAGAAGAGCAGGCAGTAAATACACTATCCAAACAAATCCCCCAAAACCGCAACTAAACGTTAGCTAGGTAACCACCTAAATAGTCCTACTGATACTGCTCATCAGCAGCATCTGCAGCGTGCACAGTGAGAGTGAGAGTGACATGATCATTTAAAACATACATATAGTTTACCTGAGCTAAATCTTAGGTCTAAAGGTATATCCGGTATGCCATGAGAGTATAATAGACTTGACAAATAGACCCCATAGATACTAGAATAAGCCTGCAAATAAGTGTCTGAAATAAGTTCTCTAACAGACATTTCCATGAAAGGCAATGAACACTTGATCAACCATCAGCTGATCGCGATGTGGGTGTTTAGCAAACCCACCGCATTCTAGGTAATGCCAGTATCAACGGCCCATCCAACATTCTTATTTACAATGACAGCCTAGGAACAATGGGTTAACTGCCTTGTTCAGGGTCAGAACAACAGTTTTTTTTTACCTCATCAGCTCAGGGATTTGATCTAGCAACCTTTCAGTTACTGGCCTAACGCTATAACCACTAGGGTACCTGCTGGTTACTGGCCCAACACTCTAACCACTAGGCTACCTGCTGGTTACTGGCCCAACACTCTAACCACTAGGCTACCTGCTGGTTACTGGCCCAACACTCTAACCACTAGGCTACCTGCTGGTTACTGGCCCAACACTCTAACCACTAGGCTACCTGCTGGTTACTGGCCCAACACTCTAACCACTAGGCTACCTGCTGGTTACTGGCCCAACACTCTAACCACTAGGCTACCTGCTGGTTACTGGCCCAACACTCTAACCACTAGGCTACCTGCTGGTTACTGGCCCAACACTCTAACCACTAGGCTACCTGCTGGTTACTGGCCCAACACTCTAACCACTAGGCTACCTGCTGGTTACTGGCCCAACACTCTAACCACTAGGCTACCTGCTGGTTACTGGCCCAACACTCTAACCACTAGGCTACCTGCTGGTTACTGGCCCAACACTCTAACCACTAGGCTACCTGCTGGTTACTGGCCCAACACTCTAACCACTAGGCTACCTGCTGGTTACTGGCCCAACACTCTAACCACTAGGCTACCTGCTGGTTACTGGCCCAACACTCTAACCACTAGGCTACCTGCTGGTTACTGGCCCAACACTCTAACCACTAGGCTACCTGCTGGTTACTGGCCCAACACTCTAACCACTAGGCTACCTGCTGGTTACTGGCCCAACACTCTAACCACAAGGCTACCTGCTGGTTACTGGCCCAACACTCTAGCCACTAGGCTACCTGCTGGTTACTGGCCCAACACTCTAACCACTAGGCTACCTGCTGGTTACTGGCCCAACACTCTAACCACTAGGCTACCTGCTGGTTACTGGCCCAACACTCTAACCACTAGGCTACCTGCTGGTTACTGGCCCAACACTCTAACCACAAGGCTACCTGCTGGTTACTGGCCCAACACTCTAGCCACTAGGCTACCTGCTGGTTACTGGCCCAACACTCTAACCACTAGGCTACCTGCTGGTTACTGGCCCAACACTCTAGCCACTAGGCTACCTGCTGGTTACTGGCCCAACACTCTAACCACAAGGCTACCTGCTGGTTACTGGCCCAACACTCTAGCCACTAGGCTACCTGCTGGTTACTGGCCCAACACTCTAGCCACTAGGCTACCTGCTGGTTACTGGCCCATACTGGCCGCCTTCTTGTTTTCTTTCTCCCATCAAATCTAAAGAATTAGCAAAATAGACATTTAAGAAATGTCATATTTTGGGAGAAATAGCATCCACACATGGGGGCGGCTTCATCTCAATGTACTTTTCAATTTGAGGCTTTTCAAATATATTCCCTTCTCCTTTCTCTTGTTTATAATATGGCTATATTCCCAATAATATTCATTTATACAATTAAGCTTGTACATGTATATTTCTGTCTTTATAATAATAACAATAAACATGTAGAATGCATTTCCCATGCTCAATACACATGTGAAGCTTGTTGTTTCTTGCTTCTGTGCGCAAGTTGTTTGATGGCTGCAGTTTGAAATGATTTATTCCCTATTATTTATGGAAAGAAGCAGATACTGGCCTTCATTATTTATGGAAAGAAGCAGATACTGGCCTTCATTATTTATGGAAAGAAGCAGATACTGGCCTTCATTATTTATGGAAAGAAGCAGATACTGCCCTTCATTATTTATGGAAAGAAGCAGATACTGGCCTTCATTATTTATGGAAAGAAGCAGATACTGACCTTCATTATTTATGGAAAGAAGCAGATACTGGCCTTCATTATTTATGGAAAGAAGCAGATACTGGCCTTCATTATTTATGGAAAGAAGCAGATACTGGCCTTCATTATTTATGGAAAGAAGCAGATACTGGCCTTCATTATTTATGGAAAGAAGCAGATACTGGCCTTCATTATTTATGGAAAGAAGCAGATACTGGCCTTCATTATTTATGGAAAGAAGCAGATACTGGCCTTCATTATTTATGGAAAGAAGCAGATACTGGCCTTCATTATTTATGGAAAGAAGCAGATACTGGCCTTCATTATTTATGGAAAGAAGCAGATACTGGCCTTCATTATTTATGGAAAGAAGCAGATACTGGCCTTCATTATTTATGGAAAGAAGCAGATACTGGCCTTCATTATTTATGGAAAGAAGCAGATACTGGCCTTCATTATTTATGGAAAGAAGCAGATACTGGCCTTCATTATTTATGGAAAGAAGCAGATACTGGCCTTCATTATTTATGGAAAGAAGCAGATACTGGCCTTCATTATTTATGGAAAGAAGCAGATACTGGCCTTCATTATTTATGGAAAGAAGCAGATACTGGCCTTCATTATTTATGGAAAGAAGCAGATACTGACCTTCATTATTTATGGAAAGAAGCAGATACTGGCCTTCATTATTCATGGAAAGAAGCAGATACTGGCCTTCATTATTTATGGAAAGAAGCAGATACTGGCCTTCATTATTCATGGAAAGAAGCAGATACTGGCCTTCATTATTTATGGAAAGAAGCAGATACTGGCCTTCATTATTCATGGAAAGAAGCAGATACTGGCCTTCATTATTTATGGAAAGAAGCAGATACTGGCCTTCATTATTTATGGAAAGAAGCAGATACTGACCTTCATTATTTATGGAAAGAAGCAGATACTGGCCTTCATTATTTATGGAAAGAAGCAGATACTGGCCTTCATTATTCATGGAAAGAAGCAGATACTGGCCTTCATTATTTATGGAAAGAAGCAGATACTGGCCTTCATTATTTATGGAAAGAAGCAGATACTGGCCTTCATTATTCATGGAAAGAAGCAGATACTGGCCTTCATTATTTATGGAAAGAAGCAGATACTGGCCTTCATTATTCATGGAAAGAAGCAGATACTGGCCTTCATTATTTATGGAAAGAAGCAGATACTGGCCTTCATTATTTATGGAAAGAAGCAGATGCTGGCCTTTATTATTTATGGAAAGAAGCAGATACTGGCCTTCATTATTTATGGAAAGAAGCAGATACTGGCCTTCATTATTTATGGAAAGAAGCAGATACTGGCCTTCATTATTTATGGAAAGAAGCAGATACTGGCCTTCATTATGTATGGAAAGAAGCAGATACTGGCCTTCATTATTTATGGAAAGAAGCAGATACTGGCCTTCATTATTTATGGAAAGAAGCAGATACTGGCCTTCATTATTTATGGAAAGAAGCAGATACTGGCCTTCATTATTTATGGAAAGAAGCAGATACTGGCCTTCATTATTTATGGAAAGAAGCAGATACTGGCCTTCATTATTTATGGAAAGAAGCAGATACTGGCCTTCATTATTTATGGAAAGAAGCAGATACTGGCCTTCATTATTTATGGAAAGAAGCAGATACTGGCCTTCATTATTCATGGAAAGAAGCAGATACTGGCCTTCATTATTTATGGAAAGAAGCAGATACTGGCCTTCATTATTCATGGAAAGAAGCAGATACTGGCCTTCATTATTTATGGAAAGAAGCAGATACTGGCCTTCATTATTCATGGAAAGAAGCAGATACTGGCCTTCATTATTTATGGAAAGAAGCAGATACTGGCCTTCATTATTTATGGAAAGAAGCAGATACTGGCCTTCATTATTTATGGAAAGAAGCAGATACTGGCCTTCATTATGTATGGAAAGAAGCAGATACTGGCCTTCATTATTTATGGAAAGAAGCAGATACTGGCCTTCATTATTTATGGAAAGAAGCAGATACTGGCCTTCATTATTTATGGAAAGAAGCAGATACTGGCCTTCATTATTTATGGAAAGAAGCAGATACTGGCCTTCATTATTTATGGAAAGAAGCAGATACTGGCCTTCATTATTTATGGAAAGAAGCAGATACTGGCCTTCATTATTTATGGAAAGAAGCAGATACTGGCCTTCATTATTCATGGAAAGAAGCAGATACTGGCCTTCATTATTCATGGAAAGAAGCAGATACTGGCCTTCATTATTTATGGAAAGAAGCAGATACTGGCCTTCATTATTTATGGAAAGAAGCAGATACTGGCCTTCATTATTTATGGAAAGAAGCAGATACTGGCCTTCATTATTTATGGAAAGAAGCAGATACTGGCCTTCATTATTTATGGAAAGAAGCAGATACTGCCCTTCATTATTTATGGAAAGAAGCAGATACTGGCCTTCATTATTCATGGAAAGAAGCAGATACTGGCCTTCATTATTTATGGAAAGAAGCAGATACTGGCCTTCATTATTTATGGAAAGAAGCAGATACTGGCCTTCATTATTTATGGAAAGAAGCAGATACTGGCCTTCATTATTCATGGAAAGAAGCAGATACTGGCCTTCATTATTTATGGAAAGAAGAAGCAGATACTGGCCTTCATTATTTATGGAAAGAAGCAGATGCTGGCCTTTATTATTTATGGAAAGAAGCAGATACTGGCCTTCATTATTTATGGAAAGAAGCAGATACTGGCCTTCATTATTTATGGAAAGAAGCAGATGCTGGCCTTTATTATTCATGGAAAGAAGCAGATACTGGCCTTCATTATTTATGGAAAGAAGCAGATACTGGCCTTCATTATTTATGGAAAGAAGCAGATACTGACCTTCATTATTTATGGAAAGAAGCAGATACTGGCCTTCATTATTTATGGAAAGAAGCAGATACTGGCCTTCATTATTCATGGAAAGAAGCAGATACTGGCCTTCATTATTTATGGAAAGAAGCAGATACTGGCCTTCATTATTTATGGAAAGAAGCAGATACTGGCCTTCATTATTCATGGAAAGAAGCAGATACTGGCCTTCATTATTTATGGAAAGAAGCAGATACTGGCCTTCATTATTCATGGAAAGAAGCAGATACTGGCCTTCATTATTTATGGAAAGAAGCAGATACTGGCCTTCATTATTTATGGAAAGAAGCAGATGCTGGCCTTTATTATTTATGGAAAGAAGCAGATACTGGCCTTCATTATTTATGGAAAGAAGCAGATACTGGCCTTCATTATTTATGGAAAGAAGCAGATACTGGCCTTCATTATTTATGGAAAGAAGCAGATACTGGCCTTCATTATGTATGGAAAGAAGCAGATACTGGCCTTCATTATTTATGGAAAGAAGCAGATACTGGCCTTCATTATTTATGGAAAGAAGCAGATACTGGCCTTCATTATTTATGGAAAGAAGCAGATACTGGCCTTCATTATTTATGGAAAGAAGCAGATACTGGCCTTCATTATTTATGGAAATAAGCAGATACTGGCCTTCATTATTTATGGAAAGAAGCAGATACTGGCCTTCATTATTTATGGAAAGAAGCAGATACTGGCCTTCATTATTTATGGAAAGAAGCAGATACTGGCCTTCATTATTCATGGAAAGAAGCAGATACTGGCCTTCATTATTTATGGAAAGAAGCAGATACTGGCCTTCATTATTCATGGAAAGAAGCAGATACTGGCCTTCATTATTCATGGAAAGAAGCAGATACTGGCCTTCATTATTCATGGAAAGAAGCAGATACTGGCCTTCATTATTCATGGAAAGAAGCAGATACTGGCCTTCATTATTTATGGAAAGAAGCAGATACTGGCCTTCATTATTTATGGAAAGAAGCAGATACTGCCCTTCATTATTTATGGAAAGAAGCAGATACTGGCCTTCATTATTCATGGAAAGAAGCAGATACTGGCCTTCATTATTTATGGAAAGAAGCAGATGCTGGCCTTTATTATTTATGGAAAGAAGCAGATACTGGCCTTCATTATTTATGGAAAGAAGCAGATACTGGCCTTCATTATTTATGGAAAGAAGCAGATACTGGCCTTCATTATTTATGGAAAGAAGCAGATACTGGCCTTCATTATGTATGGAAAGAAGCAGATACTGGCCTTCATTATTTATGGAAAGAAGCAGATACTGGCCTTCATTATTTATGGAAAGAAGCAGATACTGGCCTTCATTATTTATGGAAAGAAGCAGATACTGGCCTTCATTATTTATGGAAAGAAGCAGATACTGGCCTTCATTATTTATGGAAAGAAGCAGATACTGGCCTTCATTATTTATGGAAAGAAGCAGATACTGGCCTTCATTATTTATGGAAAGAAGCAGATACTGGCCTTCATTATTCATGGAAAGAAGCAGATACTGGCCTTCATTATTCATGGAAAGAAGCAGATACTGGCCTTCATTATTTATGGAAAGAAGCAGATACTGGCCTTCATTATTCATGGAAAGAAGCAGATACTGGCCTTCATTATTTATGGAAAGAAGCAGATACTGGCCTTCATTATTCATGGAAAGAAGCAGATACTGGCCTTCATTATTTATGGAAAGAAGCAGATACTGGCCTTCATTATTTATGGAAAGAAGCAGATACTGCCCTTCATTATTTATGGAAAGAAGCAGATACTGGCCTTCATTATTCATGGAAAGAAGCAGATACTGGCCTTCATTATTTATGGAAAGAAGCAGATACTGGCCTTCATTATTTATGGAAAGAAGCAGATACTGGCCTTCATTATTTATGGAAAGAAGCAGATACTGGCCTTCATTATTCATGGAAAGAAGCAGATACTGGCCTTCATTATTTATGGAAAGAAGCAGATACTGGCCTTCATTATTTATGGAAAGAAGCAGATGCTGGCCTTTATTATTTATGGAAAGAAGCAGATACTGGCCTTCATTATTTATGGAAAGAAGCAGATACTGGCCTTCATTATTTATGGAAAGAAGCAGATACTGGCCTTCATTATTTATGGAAAGAAGCAGATACTGGCCTTCATTATTTATGGAAAGAAGCAGATACTGGCCTTCATTATTTATGGAAAGAAGCAGATACTGGCCTTCATTATTTATGGAAAGAAGCAGATACTGGCCTTCATTATTTATGGAAAGAAGCAGATACTGGCCTTCATTATTTATGGAAAGAAGCAGATACTGGCCTTCATTATTTATGGAAAGAAGCAGATACTGGCCTTCATTATTTATGGAAAGAAGCAGATACTGGCCTTCATTATTTATGGAAAGAAGCAGATACTGGCCTTCATTATTTATGGAAAGAAGCAGATACTGGCCTTCATTATTTATTGAAAGAAGCAGATACTGGCCTTCATTATTCATGGAAAGAAGCAGATACTGGCCTTCATTATTTATGGAAAGAAGCAGATACTGGCCTTCATTATTCATAGAAAGAAGCAGATACTGGCCTTCATTATTTATGGAAAGAAGCAGATACTGGCCTTCATTATTCATGGAAAGAAGCAGATACTGGCCTTCATTATTTATGGAAAGAAGCAGATACTGGCCTTCATTATTTATGGAAAGAAGCAGATACTGGCCTTCATTATTTATGGAAAGAAGCAGATACTGGCCTTCATTATTTATGGAAAGAAGCAGATACTGGCCTTCATTATTCATGGAAAGAAGCAGATACTGGCCTTCATTATTTATGGAAAGAAGCAGATACTGGCCTTCATTATTTATGGAAAGAAGCAGATACTGGCCTTCATTATTTATGGAAAGAAGCAGATACTGGCCTTCATTATTTATGGAAAGAAGCAGATACTGGCCTTCATTATTCATGGAAAGAAGCAGATACTGGCCTTCATTATTTATGGAAAGAAGCAGATACTGGCCTTCATTATTTATGGAAAGAAGCAGATGCTGGCCTTTATTATTTATGGAAAGAAGCAGATACTGGCCTTCATTATTTATGGAAAGAAGCAGATACTGGCCTTCATTATTTATGGAAAGAAGCAGATACTGGCCTTCATTATTTATGGAAAGAAGCAGATACTGGCCTTCATTATTTATGGAAAGAAGCAGATACTGGCCTTCATTATTTATGGAAAGAAGCAGATACTGGCCTTCATTATTTATGGAAAGAAGCAGATACTGGCCTTCATTATTTATGGAAAGAAGCAGATACTGGCCTTCATTATTTATGGAAAGAAGCAGATACTGGCCTTCATTATTCATGGAAAGAAGCAGATACTGGCCTTCATTATTTATGGAAAGAAGCAGATACTGGCCTTCATTATTTATGGAAAGAAGCAGATGCTGGCCTTCATTATTTATGGAAAGAAGCAGATACTGGCCTTCATTATTTATGGAAAGAAGCAGATACTGGCCTTCATTATTTATGGAAAGAAGCAGATACTGGCCTTCATTATTTATGGAAAGAAGCAGATACTGGCCTTCATTATTTATGGAAAGAAGCAGATACTGGCCTTCATTATTTATGGAAAGAAGCAGATACTGGCCTTCATTATTTATGGAAAGAAGCAGATACTGGCCTTCATTATTTATGGAAAGAAGCAGATACTGGCCTTCATTATTCATGGAAAGAAGCAGATACTGGCCTTCATTATTTATGGAAAGAAGCAGATACTGGCCTTCATTATTCATGGAAAGAAGCAGATACTGGCCTTCATTATTTATGGAAAGAAGCAGATACTGGCCTTCATTATTTATGGAAAGAAGCAGATACTGGCCTTCATTATTTATGGAAAGAAGCAGATACTGGCCTTCATTATTTATGGAAAGAAGCAGATACTGGCCTTCATTATTCATGGAAAGAAGCAGATACTGGCCTTCATTATTTATGGAAAGAAGCAGATACTGGCCTTCATTATTTATGGAAAGAAGCAGATACTGGCCTTCATTATTTATGGAAAGAAGCAGATACTGGCCTTCATTATTTATGGAAAGAAGCAGATACTGGCCTTCATTATTCATGGAAAGAAGCAGATACTGGCCTTCATTATTTATGGAAAGAAGCAGATACTGGCCTTCATTATTTATGGAAAGAAGCAGATGCTGGCCTTTATTATTTATGGAAAGAAGCAGATACTGGCCTTCATTATTTATGGAAAGAAGCAGATACTGACCTTCATTATTTATGGAAAGAAGCAGATACTGGCCTTCATTATTTATGGAAAGAAGCAGATACTGGCCTTCATTATTTATGGAAAGAAGCAGATACTGGCCTTCATTATTTATGGAAAGAAGCAGATACTGGCCTTCATTATTTATGGAAAGAAGCAGATACTGGCCTTCATTATTTATGGAAAGAAGCAGATACTGGCCTTCATTATTTATGGAAAGAAGCAGATACTGGCCTTCATTATTCATGGAAAGAAGCAGATACTGGCCTTCATTATTTATGGAAAGAAGCAGATACTGGCCTTCATTATTTATGGAAAGAAGCAGATGCTGGCCTTTATTATTTATGGAAAGAAGCAGATACTGGCCTTCATTATTTATGGAAAGAAGCAGATACTGGCCTTCATTATTTATGGAAAGAAGCAGATACTGGCCTTCATTATTTATGGAAAGAAGCAGATACTGGCCTTCATTATTTATGGAAAGAAGCAGATACTGGCCTTCATTATTTATGGAAAGAAGCAGATACTGGCCTTCATTATTTATGGAAAGAAGCAGATACTGGCCTTCATTATTTATGGAAATAAGCAGATACTGGCCTTCATTATTTATGGAAAGAAGCAGATACTGGCCTTCATTATTTATGGAAAGAAGCAGATACTGGCCTTCATTATTTATGGAAAGAAGCAGATACTGGCCTTCATTATTTATGGAAAGAAGCAGATACTGGCCTTCATTATTTATGGAAAGAAGCAGATACTGGCCTTCATTATTTATGGAAAGAAGCAGATACTGGCCTTCATTATTTATGGAAAGAAGCAGATACTGGCCTTCATTATTTATGGAAAGAAGCAGATACTGGCCTTCATTATTTATGGAAAGAAGCTGATACTGGCCTTCATTATTTATGGAAAGAAGCAGATACTGGCCTTCATTATTTATGGAAAGAAGCAGATACTGGCCTTCATTATTTATGGAAAGAAGCAGATACTGGCCTTCATTATTTATGGAAAGAAGCAGATACTGGCCTTCATTATTTATGGAAAGAAGCAGATACTGGCCTTCATTATTAATGGTTTTTTTCAGATGTTTTTTTAGCTTAATTCAATTGATTCATATTAAGGTGTTTCTATTCCAAGAAAAAACGAAAATACATTTGACAGCCTATGTAATGGCTAACTAAAACATCCGTTAATACATTTGAAGTCCCTCAAAATGGAAATTATATATCCTGATGTTATATAGTAGAATATAAACGAGAGATAGGCTATTGTAGGTGGGGTAGGCTAAATCATTACAAATGAATAGAACTCATTAAAACATTAGTGATAAAGGGAAAAAAACACGCTAGGCAGAGCATGCCCAGAGCTTGTGGCTGAGCAGTACCAGAGCAAAATTGCAGTGGGAGAGAAGGCCAACCACATTTTTACATTTTTTTTACGCTCCGCTGTCCTCTCCAAACTCAACCACTTACATGCTCTGCATTCAAAAGCAGCCCTGTTTTGGGCTATAAGGGAAGTGTCAAATAATAATCAAATCAATGGATGGAATCCGTGAATGAATGGCTGCAGCAACTACTAAACGGTCTGACAAGCTGCATAGCAAATTATGCCTCGTTCTACAAAACAACAGTTCAGTCGTTCAAACGAGACACAATAATATCTCTTTTGAAATATGTAGTAAGTCATTCAAACAAGATACTAAGCTGTGAGACCATAAGTTGTTTGAAAAACTGAATTGTTTGTTCATGTCATCCAACAAATGTAAACGCCTGGAGTTGGTAAATGGCATTGGCACTTGGATTGGAACCCCACCTAAGGTCATGCCTTTGGTCATGTACACCTGCATTGGGATTTGCATCGAAAGAAAGTTATCTTCCAGCAAAACAATGAAATGAACCCCAAATAAATTATTAATAGACCACAAAATAAACATTTTTCTGTGGCCATCTCAATCTCTGGACTTAAACCCCATTGAAAACCTGTGGTTTGAATTATAGGTGGCAAACCATGAGCACAGACGAAGGATATCAGGAATCTTGAAAGAGTCTGTACGGAGGAATGGTCTAAGATCCCAATGTGTTCTCCAATCTCATGAAACAATTTAGAAAAAGGCTCAATGACAGTATTATCCTCGCAAGGTGAGGTATTGAAAACACTGGTGCCAATAATTTACCCCTATCTTTCTGAGAAAAAGTATTTATTGGTAAAATCCTTATCTCTGAGCAATTGTATTAGTATAACATTATTTTTGCATACACTATAGTTCAGTAATTGTTATTTATTTTATAGTCTTTTTTCTTCAACATTATCAAGAGTGACAATTTCAGACCTGACTGACCAGGGTAGCCGCAATCTGTTACAGCCTGTGACATGGCAGACCTATCAGGACTCATCTCTCGACATATCCAACCCCTCCATAAGCTCAGCCAATCATGGCTAGCCTGGAAGGATCCCGTATTTCTTCCTATATTCGGTAGCTCAGTGCCTTGGCTAAACTATTTCACATTTTTATTCATATTTACAGATCACATATGAGTTTGTAATTAAGGCAAATGAAAAATAACATATTCAAGAATACATTTCAGCTCCAAAAAACGTAATCTTTTGGAACTAGGGTCAAACGCCTAGAATCCTGTAACCAATCACAAATTGACTAATTTTCAGGTGCTGCATTAAAATGAAAATTCATTTTCAATCAAAGATCTGTGTTCAAATTCACAGTGTCGTGTACACCTTGCTTTTCAACACAAGTAAGCTATGAGTATCATCTGAGGTGACCCATCTATCTCCTGCCTTTATCTACATGCCAATCAACGACATTAGTATTTTATCTGGTCCTTGATCTCCTGAGCGTCAACTGTCTTTGTGGTCACAAGTCTCCCTCATGTGTACTGTACTCCACCTGCATACTCTTCAGTGGAACACGCGCACAACAGAGATTCATGGCTCGCACAGGTGTCTGTGCACGTGTTCTCTCACTGGGCACACAGTGGCGGTCAGTGCCTTTTAAGATGAAGATGGACAAAAATGTTTTCATGTGAATGGCCTTAGTTCTGTTACAGCAGATTGGAATATAAATTACAGTTATCCATTCACCCAGCTCAATGTAACATCGATAGGTTCAGGTATGTATATCCCTGTTTAGGTCCATTTGCTTCAGATTAAGAAAGTTTTTTCAACAGATACGGTGAATGAATACACCCCTGATTACACACAAACACAGAATTAACAGCTACATATAAACCGCATGATCACTTTGCTCGTTGTATATATACTGAACAAGAATATCAATGAAACATGCAAAAATGTCAACGATTTTACTGTGTTACAGTTCATACAAATATAAATAAATGCATTAGGCCCAAATCTATGGATTTCACATGATGAGTAGGTACAAAGCCATGGATGGGCCTAGGAGGGCACAGGCCCATCCATTAGGGAGCCAGGCACAGCCAATCAGAATGTATGTCTGTAATTAAAGGTTTTGAGGCCGGTTGGACGTACAGCCAAATTCTCTGATACAACGTTGGAGGACATTTATGTTAGCGAAATGAACATTACATTCTCTGGCAATAGCTTTGGTGGACATTCCTGCAGTCTGCATGCCAATTGCAAACTCCATCAATACTTGAGGAATTTGTGGCATGTCGTTGTGTGACAAAACTGCACCTTTTAGAGTGGCCTTTTATTGTTCCCAGCACAAGGTGCATCTGTCTAATGATCAGTCTGTTTAATCAGCTTCTTGAAATGCCACACCTGTCAGGTTGATGGATTATCTTGGCAAAGGAGAAATGCTCACTAACAGGGATGTAAACAGATTTTTGAAAGAACATTTCTGGGATCTTTTATTTCAGCTCATGAACAATGGGACAAACACTTTACATGTTGAGTTCATATTTTTATTCAGTATATAATTCCTTCTTGCATATATGTACTCCTCCCACCTTTTCCCTTTTCTTGTAGACTTCAATGCACACACATCAGCTGTCTGTGGCCATGTGAAAAAAATCCTTTCCAAGCCAAACATTCAGACCATAACCGCTAATCGCAACACATAGCCAACATTGTTTTAACCATATTAACATCATAGTCAGCATAGTTACTAGAACTACCTTGTTAGGAAACCGCTACAATCATGCAGTACAGTGTACATCAAGCAGTTTAGCAGTTACACCGGCGGCACCCCAGTGGAAATAAATTGATAAAACCAAAAGCTTACTTCGACTTGGAAGAGTTCCAGCGTTGGATAGCCATAGCCAACTAGCTAACATAGCATCACTATTTTTTAACCGGGTGTTTGAGTAGGCTAAACTAGCTAGCTGCAACTTCTAGCTAACTAACAAAATACAATTCAAAATATATAGCTCTCTCTCTCGCTATCTCTTGCTTCTCCTTCATTTTGGAAGAAATTCATTTGTCAAACTGTTCAACTATTGGCTTTCTCTTTGAGTCAACTACTCAACAAATTATGCTTTCAGTCCTAGATTAATTCTCTGATCCTTTGATCGGGTGGACAACATGTCAATTCATACTGCAAGAGCGCTGATATGTTGATGGACTTCCTCCGGAAGTTGTCATAATTACTATGTAATTCTAAGGAAGGGAGAGAGAAAAGTGAGTCTCCTAGGTTTTGTATTGAAGTCAATGTACTCAGAGAAGGACTGAAACTAGCTGTCCTCCGGCTACACCATTGTGCTACCCTACAGAGTTCTGTTGAGGTTACTGTAGAACATTGCAAAACAGTGTGTTTTAATCAATTATTTGGTGACATAATAATAAGTACAGTTTTATCTAAAAAGGTTAACTATTTTAATGATTCACTTTTTTATTTTTCTGTATTTCACTGACAATGGTACTCCCCCCTTGCTCCTCTGAGAAGCATCCACTGATGTGGATAATTGGGTAATAATTTGTTGAGACAATGATCAATGGCATTACAATCTACATTCACCCACAATTGCTGTAATCCAACTGCCGAAAGTCAGTTGAATTACAGTAACTTTGAAAATCTCCACACACCAGCAACGACCTATACATTCTTTCTTGAACGTGAACTTATTGTATGATATAACAAGGAAGTTGTAGTTACAGTAACTTCAAAATGTTCCCATGGATGTGTAACTCATTTTAATGTTGAACGTAACATTAGTTTGTAAGATAGCCTTAACTGAACAGAAATATGATCGCAACATGTAAATTGATGGTCCAATGTATCACAAGCTGAAGTAAAAGATCTCAAAAATATTTCCATACGCATAAAAAGCTCATCTCTCAAACATTGTGCACAAAAAAAACCAGTCAGAAACCATCTCATTGAAGCTCATTTGCGATCCGTGAAGGGCACACTTCTCCATCGTGCCAGTGGCCATCGAAGATGAGCATTTGCCCACTGAAGTCAGTTATGACGCCAAACTGCATTCAGGTCAACACCCTCACCAGGGGTGTTAGTATTGGATAGAAAACACTCAGAAGTTTCCAAAACTGTCAAAATATTGAGTATAACAGAACTGATATTACAGGCGAAACATTTGACATGTTTCTATGGACATTATGGAAATTATTTGGATCCTGTGGATTTCTAAACATAACGCGACAAACAAACGGAGGTATTTTGGATATACAAATCATCTTTATGGAACAAACTGAACATTTGTTGTGTAACTGGGAGTCTTGTGAGTGAAAACATCCGAAGATCATCAAAGGTAAACGATTAATTTGATTGCTTTTCTGATTTTCGTGACCAAGCTTCCTGATGCTAAGTGTACTTAATGTTTTGTAGTGCGATCGATAAACTTACACAAACGCTTGGATTGCTTTCGCCGATAGCATAATTTCAAAATCTGACACGGCAGGTGGATTAACAAAAGGCTAAACTGTGTTTTCCTATATTGCACTTGTGATTTCATAAATATAAATATTTGTAGTAATATTTATTGAATGTAGCGCTATGTTATTCAGCGGTTGTTGATGACACTTATCCCGATAATCGGGATTGCAGCCATAAGAAGTTAAAACCTTGGATGAGAGACCAAAGGTTAGCTGTAGATAGATAAATTCTCCAGTAGGAAGTGCTGCCCAGCCTATTGTTGTTTTCTAATAGAGGATATAACGTTGAAAATCTAATTCAGCATATCTTATGCAAGCTTTGTCTTTGTTGAAATTTGGTTACAATTAGCTCTACCCCCGTACATCACTGGGGCCGAGCTCCCTGCCATCCATAATCACTACACCAGGCGTTCAGAGGAAGTCCCAACATTTTTTCAAAGAAGCCACCCAAGCCACAGACTGTTCTCTTTGCTACCACAAGCCAACCAGTACCAGTGCATTACGTCTGGAACTAACAGGACCCTGAACAGCTTCTGCCCCCAAACAGTAATAATGCTAAACAAGACTGCTAAATAGCTAATAAAATGGCTACCCAGACTACCTCCATTGACACTGACTCTATGCGCTCACACACTGGACTCTAACCACACACTCACACATAATTACACTGACACCCCAACATACAGTGCATTCTGAAAATATTCAGACCCATTGACTTTTTCCACATTTTGCTATGTTAGAGCCTTATTCTGAAATGGATTTAAATACATTTTTTAAAAACTCATCAATCTACACACAATACCCCATAATCTACACACAATACCCCAAAATGAAAGTAAAAACAGTTTTATTTCGAAATGTTTGCACATTTAAAAAAAAAAAAAAAATGGAAATACCACATTTACTTAAGCATTCAGACCCTTTGGTATGAGAGGCGAAATTGAGTTCAGCTGCATCCCGTTTCAGGATTGTGTCGAGGCACAGATCTGGGGATGGGTACCAAAAAATGTCTGCAGCATTGTAGGTCCCCAAAACCACAGTGGCCTCTTAAATTGAAGAAGTGTAGAAACACCTTGACTCTTCCTAGAGTGGTGCTTGGTCAGGGATGTGACGAAGAACCCGATAGACGCAGAGAGCTCCAAAGTTCCTCTGTGGAGATGGGAGAACCTTCCAGAAGGACAACCATCTCTGCGAGTGGCCAGACAGAAGCCACTCCTCAGTAAAAGGCACATGACATCACGCTTGGAGTTTGCCAAAAGGCATCTAAAGACTCTCAGACATTGAGAAACAATATTCTCTGGTTTGATGAAACCAAGATTGAACTCTTTGGCATGAATACAAAGCGTCACCTCTGGAGGAAACCTACAGTAGCACCATTGCTACGGTGAAGCATGGTGGTGGCAGCATCACGCTCTGGGAATGTTTTTGATCGGCAGGGAGACTAGTCAGGACTGAAGGAAAGAAGAACGGAGCAAAATACCGAGCGATCCTTGATGAAAACCTGCTCCAGAGCGCTCAGGACCTCAGATTGTGTGAAGGTTAACCTTCTAACAGGACAACAACCCTAAGCACACAGCCAAGACAACACAGGAGTGGCTTCAGGACATGTCTCTGAATGTCCTTGAGTGGCCCAGCCAGGACTCGAACCCAATCTAACATCTCTGCAGAGACCTGAAACTAGCGGGGCGGCAGGGTAGCCTAGTGGTTAGAGCATTGGACTAGTAACCGCTAGGTTGCAAGTTCATATCCCCGAGCTGACAAGATACAAATCTGTCATTCTGCCCCTGAACAGGCAGTTAACCCACTCTAGGCCATCATTGAAAATAAGAATCTGCTCTTAACTGACTTGCCTAGTTAAATAAAGGTCAAATAATAAAAAACATGAACTCAGTACTGGTACTCCCTGCATATAGAGATGTTTTTATCATTATTCACAGTGTATTTATTCCTCGTCTCACTATTGTTATTTTCTTCTGCATTGGAAAATGACCCGTCAGTTAGCGCTGTTAGTCTACACCGGTTGTCTACGAAGCATGTGACAAATACAAGGCCAATGTATTGACCAAGCTACAATGAACTTATCAATCATCATCATTGAATCCAAGATGGCTTAGTAGTAAGTCGTCCTGTCGTATCGTCTCTCTGTAAATATCTGTAAATACCGTCTCTTTTTCGTTTTTGATATTTAAAAAAAATATTTTTCTTCACATATCTTTAAAAACATTTTGCAAAACCTAAGCTTCCAAATACTCTCCTGCAATCCACCTCACCCAGTGTAGCTACTTTTCCTAAAGTATTTATATTTACTTCGGAACCGAAACCCCTCAACTGAAGTTAGCCAGCTAACCACCAGCTATGCTAGCGGTCTTCAGCTAACCTTTAGCTCGGAAAGCTCTCGCCAGTTCGAACAACGCAACGCTAACCAGAGCATAACGGACCTATTTATTTTTTATCCCTGGATTCCCTCCGCAAACGGAACATTTTTTTCAGCTGGATCTTCACAACTAGCTATCGAGCTAAACCGCAACCCTGCTTGTTTACTCCTGGCTAGCGTTTCCACCCACATAACTTGAAGCTAGCCCGGCTAGAGCTCCTGTGTTCCTAGCATACTCCTGGGCTTCTATACCCGGATCCACGACCGGTCTACCGATGTCACTGCATGAAGAGGAATAAACAGACTCACCCCATCGCGACGTCCTCCAAAGGCTAACTCTCTAGCCCTCGCTATCTCCTTGCTTGCTAATTCAGCATGCTAACTGCTAGCTTGTTTAGCCCAGGTCCGCTAACTACTACCTTGTTTACCCCGGTCTGCTAATCTGTTAGCTTGTTAGCACAGGCCTGCTAACCGTCTGCATCGCAGTGGCCCATATGTACTTTCTATCTCTTCCCGATTTTTAACATTTGTTTATACCTTCCGGAAACCTGCCTCACCCAATGTGATACGGAATCGCTATTATTTGTAATTTTTAGAACACACTCAAGAACCTCCAGAAGCGAATTAGCTAACTAGCTACAAGCTACTTAGTCACTGTTATTTTTTTTATTTTTTTTACCTGGATAACACCCACCAGTCCAGCCCCCCTGCCTCATCCACCGCTGCCCCTGGACTCTGATCACTTGGCTACATAGCTGATGCACGCTGGACTGTCCATTAATCACGGTACTCCATTCTGCTTGTTTGATTTATCTGTCGGCCCCGTTGCCAAGTCAATGCCATTTTACCTGCTGTTGTTATGCTATCTGATTAGCTGTTGTCTCACCCACTGTTTTAGCTAGCTTTCCCAATTCAACACCTGTGATTACTGTATGCCTCGCTGTATGTCTCTCTCAAATGTCAATATGCCTTGTTGCTATTGTTGCTCAGGTTAGTTATCATTGTTTTAGTTCACAGTGGAGCCCCTAGTCCCACTCCTCATACCCCTGATACCTCCTTTGTCCCACCTCCCACATATGCGGTGACCTCACCCATTACAACCAGCATGTCCAGAGATAAAACCTCTCTCATCATCACCCAGTGCCTGGGCTTACCTCCGCCGTACCCGCACCCCACCATACCCCTGTCTGCGCATTATGCCCTGAATATATTCTACCATGCCCAGAAACCTGCTCCTCTTATTCTCTGCCCCCAACGCTCTAGGCGACCAGTTTTGATAGCCTTTAGCCGCACCCTCATACTACTCCTTCTCTGTTCTGCGGGTGATGTGGAGGTCAACCCAGGCCCTGCATGTCCCCAGGCACCCTCATTTGTTGACTTCTGTGATCGAAAAAGCCTTGGTTTCATGCATGTCAACATCAGAAGCCTCCTCCCTAAGTTTGTTTTACTTACTGCTTTAGCACACTCTGCTAACCCTGATGTCCTTGCCGTGTCTGAATCCTGGCTCAGGAAGGCCACCAAAAATTCAGAGATTTCCATACCCAACTATAACATCTTCCGTCAAGATAGAACTGCCAAAGGGGAGGAGTTGCAGTCTACTGCAGAGATAGCCTGCAAAGTAATGTCATACTTTCCAGGTCCATACCCAAACAGTTCGAACTACTAATTCTGAAAATTACTCTCCCCAGAAATAAGTCTCTCACTGTTGCCGCCTGCTACCGACCCCCCTCAGCTCCCAGCTGTGCCCTGGACACCATTTGTGAATTGATTGCCCCCCATCTAGCTTCAGAGTTTGTTCTGTTAGGTGACCTAAACTGGGATATGCTTAACACCCCGGCAGTCCTACAATCTAAGCTAGATGCCCTCAATCTCACACAAATCATCAAGGAACCCACCAGGTACAACCCTAACTCTGTAAGCAAGGGCACCCTCATAGACATCATCCTGACCAACTGGCCCTCCAAATACACCTCCGCTGTCTTCAACCAGGATCTCAGCGACCACTGCCTCATTGCCTGTATCCGCTACGGTGCCGCAGTCAAACGACCACCCCTCATCACTGTCAAACGTTCCCTAAAACACTTCTGTGAGCAGGCCTTTCTAATCGGCCTGGCCCGGGTATCCTGGAAGGACATTGACCTCATCCCGTCAGTTGAGGATGCCTGGTCATTCTTTAAGAGTAACTTCCTCACCATTTTAGATAAGCATGCTCCGTTCAAAAAATGCAGAACTAAGAACAGATACAGCCCTTGGTTCACTCCAGACCTGACTGCCCTCGACCAGCACAAAAACATCCTGTGGCGGACTGCAATAGCATCGAACAGTCCCTGCGATATGCAACTGTTCAGGGAAGTCAGGAACCAATACACGCAGTCAGTCAGGAAAGCTAAGGCCAGCTTCTTCAGGCAGAAGTTTGCATCCTGTAGCTCCAACTCCAAAAAGTTCTGGGACACTGTGAAGTCCATGGAGAACAAGAGCACCTCCTCCCAGCTGCCCACTGCACTGAGGCTAGGGAACACGGTCACCACCGACAAATCCATGATTATCGAAAATTTCAACAAGCATTTCTCAACGGCTAGCCATGCCTTCCGCCTGGCCACTCCTACCTCGGCCAACAGCTCCGGCCCCCGCAGCTCCTCGCCCAAGCCTCTCCAGGTTCTCCTTTACCCAAATCCAGATAACAGATGTTCTGAAAGAGCTGCAAAACCTGGACCCGTATAAATCAGCTGGGCTTGACAATCTGGACCCTCTATTTCTGAAACTATCCGCCGCCATTGTCGCAACCCCTATTACCAGCCTGTTCAACCTCTCTTTCATATCGTCTGAGATCCCCAAGGATTGAAAGCTGCTGAAGTCATCCCCCTCTTCAAAGGGGAGACACCCTGGACCCAAACTGTTACAGACCTATATCCATTCTGCCCTGCGTATCTAAGGTCTTTGAAAGCCAAGTCAACAAACAGGTCACTGACCATCTCGAATCCCACCGTACCTTCTCCGCTATGCAATCTGGTTTCCGAGCCGGTCACGGGTGCACCTCAGCTACACTCAAGGTACTAAACGACATCATAACCGCCATCGATAAAAGACAGTACTGTGCAGCCATCTTCATCGACCTTGCCAAAGCTTTCGACTCTGTCAATCACCAGATTCTTATCGGCAGACTCAGTAGCCTCGGTTTTTCGGATGACTGCCTTGCCTGGTTCACCAATTACTTTGCAGACAGAGTTCAGTGTGTCAAATCGGAGGGCATGCTGTCCGGTCCTCTGGCAGTCTCTATGGGGGTGCCACAGGGTTCAATTCTCAGGCCGACTCTTTTCTCTGTATATATCAATGATGTTGGTCTTGCTGCGGGCGATTCCCTGATCCACCTCTACGCAGACGACACCATTCTATATACTTTCGGCCCGTCATTGGACACTGTGCTATCTAACCTCCAAACGAGCTTCAATGCCATACAACACTCCTTCCGTGGCCTCCAACTGCTCTTAAACGCTAGTAAAACCAAATGCATGCTTTTCAACCGATCGCTGCCTGCACCCGCATGCCCGACTTGCATCACCACACTGGATGGTTCCGACCTTGAATATGTGGACACCTATAAGTACCTAGGTGTCTGGCTAGACTGCAAACTCTCCTTCCAGACCCATATCAAACATCTCCAATCGAAAATCAAATCAAGAGTCAGCTTTCTTTTCCGCAACAAAGCCTCCTTCACTCACGCTGCCAAGCTTACCCTAGTAAAACTGACTATCCTACCGATCCTCGACTTTGGCGATGTCATCTACAAAATCGCTTCCAACACTCTACTCAGCAAACTGGATGCAGTTTATCACAGTGCCATCCGTTTTGTCACTAAAGCACCTTATACTACCCACCACTGCGACTTGTATGCTCTAGTCGGCTGGCCCTCGCTACATATTCGTCGCCAGACCCACTGGCTCCAGGTCATCTACAAGGCCATGCTAGGTAAAGCTCTGCCTTATCTCAGTTCACTGGTCACGATGGCAACACCCATCCGTAGCACGCGCTCCAGCAGGTGTATCTCACTGATCATCCCTAAAGCCAACACCTCATTCGGCCGCCTTTCGTTCCAGTACTCTGCTGCCTGTGACTGGAACGCAATTTCAAAAAAAATCGCTGAAGTTGGAGACTTTTATCTCCCTCACCAACTTCAAACATCAGCTATCTGAGCAGCTAACCGATCGCTGCAGCTGTACATAATCTATTGGTAAATAGCCAACCCATTTTCACCTACCTCATCCCCACAGTTTTTATTTATTTACTTTTCTGCTCTTTTGCACACCAATATCTCTACCTGTACATGATCATCTGATCATTTATCACTCCAGTGTTAATCTGCAATATTGTAATTATTCCCCTACCTCCTCATGCCTTTTGCACACATTGTATATAGACTCCCCTTTTTTTCTACTGTGTTATTGACTTGTTAACTGTTTACTCCATGTGTAACTCTGTGTTGTCTGTTCACACTGCTATGCTTTATTTTGGCCAGGTCGCAGTTGCAAATGAGAACTTGTTCTCAACTAGCCTACCTGGTTAAATAAAGGTGAAATAAAAAAAATAAAAAATAAATACCTCTCAAGTACATTGACATTTTTTTATTGACGTCAAGTTCTGGCTTAGTTTACAGTCATCATTGGTAGCTCCGTAACTTGGGGCTATATTTGCCAACCAAGGATTAAACACTGTCGTACGTTTTAGTTACAGACACCTTGATAGTAATCTGAAAAGAATGACTAACAACATACAACAACTTCATATCAGTGAGTTGAGTAGGTTGCACTTCAATGGGAAAGGTGGAGACAAGCCAGCTAGGACATAAACTTCTGAGAACCAAATATTTACCAGAGCTTGGTGAGAGCCTGGTTGTCCTATGAATCAGAAACACCACATTTAGTATGTCACATTTGGTATGTTTACTTTAGACAGACTTAAGGTAAAAACGAACATTGGCTGCATGGTCGGGGCGGATGTACTGGATAATGTGGATGTCGAGCAACCCAAAGGCTGTGAGTTCAAATCTCATCATGGACAACTTTAGCATTTTAGCAACTTATCATTTACTTGTTACTTTTTAGCTACTTTGCTAATACTTAGCATGTTAGCTAACCCTTCCCCTAACCCTACTCGTAACCCCTAACCTGGCTAACTTTAGCCACCTGCCTATAATTGATAAAATATCACACATTTTGTAACATATGTTTAGTAAATTGGTAACACATGGTACATTTTGGAAATTCGTAAATATCATACAAAATGAGTGATGGACATCCACAAATGAATATAAATCATACACAACACGAACAAAAGTGTGGACACCTGCTCGTCTAATATGTCATTCCAAAATCAAGGGCATTAATATTGAGGTGGTCACCCCTTTGCTGCTACATTATAACAGCCTCCACTCATCTAGGAAGGATTCCTATTAGATTATTTTACCTTTATTTAACTAGACAAGTCAGTTAAGAACAAATTCTTATTTTCAATGACAGCCTAGGAACAATGGGTTAACTGCCTTGTTCAGGGGCAGAACAACAGATTTTTACTTTGTCAGCTCAGGTATTCAATCTTGCTAGTCCAGTGCTCTAACCACTAGGCTATCTGCCACCCCAAAAATTGGAACATCGCTGCGGGTACTTACTTCCATTCAGCCACAATAGCATTGGTGAGTTTGGGCACTGATGTTGGGCCCTTTAGGCCTGGCTCGCAGTCAGCCTTCCAATTCATCCCAAAGGTGTTCGATGGGGTTGAGGTTAAGGCTCTGTGCAGTCCAGTCAAGTTCTTCCACACCAATCTTGACAAACCATTTTCTATGTGGACCTTGCATTGTGCACAGGGGCATTGTCATGCTGAAACAGGAAAGGGGCATTCCCCAAACTGTTACCACAAAGTTGGAAGCACAGAATAGTTTTGAATGCCATTGTATGCTGTAGCGTTAGGATTTCCCTTCACTGGAACTAAGGGACCTAGCCTGAACCATGAA
Source organism: Oncorhynchus keta (assembly GCF_023373465.1). Lineage (NCBI taxonomy): Eukaryota > Metazoa > Chordata > Actinopteri > Salmoniformes > Salmonidae > Oncorhynchus > Oncorhynchus keta. The sequence continues at coordinate 14,955,793 of NC_068443.1, read as the reverse complement.
AAACAGCCATGAAAAACATTCCATTATTCCTCCTCCACCAAACTTTACAATTGGCACTATGCATTGGGGCAGGTAGCGCTCTCCTGGCATCCGCCAAACCCAGATTCGTCCATCAGACTGCCAAATGGTGAAACATTTACATTACATTTACATTTAAGTCATTTAGCAGACGCTCTTATCCAGAGCGACTTACAAATTGGTGCATTCACCTTATGACATCCAGTAGAATAGTCACTTTACAATAGTGCATCTAAATCTTAAAGAGGGGGGGGGGTGAGAAGGATTACTTATCCTATCCTAGGTATTCCTTAAAGAGGTGGGGTTTCAGGTGTCTCCGGAAGGTGGTGATTGACTCCGCTGTCCTGGCGTCGTGAGGGAGTTTGTTCCACCATTGGGGGCCAGAGCAGCGAACAGTTTTGACTGGGCTGAGCGGGAACTGTACTTCCTCAGTGGTAGGGAGGCGAGCAGGCCAGAGGTGGATGAACGCAGTGCCCTTGTTTGGGTGTAGGGCCTGATCAGAGCCTGGAGGTACTGAGGTGCCGTTCCCCTCACAGCTCCGTAGGCAAGCACCATGGTCTTGTAGCGGATGCGAGCTTCAACTGGAAGCCAGTGGAGAGAGCGGAGGAGCGGGGTGACGTGAGAGAACTTGGGAAGGTTGAACACCAGACGGGCTGCGGCGTTCTGGATGAGTTGTAGGGGTTTAATGGCACAGGCAGGGAGCCCAGCCAACAGCGAGTTGCAGTAGTCCAGACGGGAGATGACAAGTGCCTGGATTAGGACCTGCGCCGCTTCCTGTGTGAGGCAGGGTCGTACTCTGCGGATGTTGTAGAGCATGAACCTACAGGAACGGGCCACCGCCTTGATGTTAGTTGAGAACGACAGGGTGTTGTCCAGGATCACGCCAAGGTTCTTAGCGCTCTGGGAGGAGGACACAATGGAGTTGTCAACCGTGATGGCGAGATCATGGAACGGGCAGTCCTTCCCCGGGAGGAAGAGCAGCTCCGTCTTGCCGAGGTTCAGCTTGAGGTGGTGATCCGTCATCCACACTGATATGTCTGCCAGACATGCAGAGATGCGATTCGCCACCTGGTCATCAGAAGGGGAAAGGAGAAGATTAATTGTGTGTCGTCTGCAAAGCAATGATAGGAGAGACCATGTGAGGTTATGACAGAGCCAAGTGACTTGGTGTATAGCGAGAATAGGAGAGGGCCTAGAACAGAGCCCTGGGGACACCAGTGGTGAGAGCGTGTGGTGAGGAGACAGATTCTCGCCACGCCACCTGGTAGGAGCGACCTGTCAGGTAGGAAGCAATCCAAGCGTGGGCCGCGCCGGAGATGCCCAACTCGGAGAGGGTGGAGAGGAGGATCTGATGGTTCACAGTATCGAAGGCAGCCGATAGGTCTAGAAGGATGAGAGCAGAGGAGAGAGAGTTAGCTTTAGCGGTGCGGAGCGCCTCCGTGATACAGAGAAGAGCAGTCTCAGTTGAATGACTAGTCTTGAAACCTGACTGATTTGGATCAAGAAGGTCATTCAGAGAGAGATAGCGGGAGAGCTGGCCAAGGACGGCACGTTCAAGAGTTTTGGAGAGAAAAGAAAGAAGGGATACTGGTCTGTAGTTGTTGACATCGGAGGGATTGAGTGTAGGTTTTTTCAGAAGGGGTGCAACTCTCGCTCTCTTGAGGACGGAAGGGACGTAGCCAGCGGTCAGGGATGAGTTGATGAGCGAGGTGAGGTAAGGGAGAAGGTCTCCGGAAATGGTCTGGAGAAGAGAGGAGGGGATAGGGTCAAGCGGGCAGGTTGTTGGGCGGCCGGCCGTCACAAGACGCGAGATTTCATCTGGAGAGAGAGGGAGAAAGAGGTCAGAGCACAGGGTAGGGCAGTGTGAGCAGAACCAGCGGTGCCTTTTGATTTAGCAAACGAGGATCGGATGTCGTCGACCTTCTTTTCAAAATGGTTGACAAAGTCATCTGCAGAGAGGGAGGAGGGGGAGGGGAGGGAGGATTCAGGAGTGAGGAGAAGGTGGCAAAGAGCTTCCTAGGGTTAGAGGCAGATGCTTGGAATTTAGAGTGGTAGAAAATGGCTTTAGCAGCAGAGACAGAGGAGGAAAATGTAGAGAGGAGGGAGTGAAAGGATGCCAGGTCCGCAGGGAGGCGAGTTTTCCTCCATTTCCGCTCAGCTGCCCGGAGCCCTGTTCTGTGAGCTCGCAATGAGTCGTCGAGCCACGGGGCGGGAGGGGAGGACCGCGCCGGCCTGGAGGATAGGGGACATAGAGAGTCAAACGGTGCAGAAAGGGAGGAGAGGAGGGTTGAGGAGGCAGAATCAGGAGATAGGTTGGAGAAGGTATGAGCAGAGGGAAGAGATGATAGGATGGAAGAGGAGAGAGTAGCGGGGGAGAGAGAGCGAAGGTTGGGACGGCGCGATACCATCCGAGTAGGGGCAGTGTGGGAGGTGTTAGATGAGAGCGAGAGGGAAAAGGATACAAGGTAGTGGTCGGAGACTTGGAGGGAGTTGCAATGAGGTTAGTGGAAGAACAGCATCTAGTAAAGATGAGGTCGAGCGTATTGCCTGCCTTGTGAGTAGGGGGGAAGGTGAGAGGGTGAGGTCAAAAGAGGAGAGGAGTGGAAAGAAGGAGGCAGAGAGGAATGAGTCAAAGGTAGACGTGGGGAGGTTAAAGTCGCCCAGCACTCTGTGAGAGGTGAGCCGTCCTCAGGAAAGGAGCTTATCAAGGTATCAAGCTCATTGATGAACTCTCCGAGGAACCTGGAGGGCGATAAATGATAAGGATGTTAAGCTTGAAAGGGCTGGTAACTGTGACAGCATGGAATTCAAAGGAGGCGATAGACAGATGGGTGAGGGGAGAAAGAGAGAATGACCACTTGGGAGAGATGAGGATGTGCCACCACCCCGCTGACCAGAAGCTCTCGGGTGTGCGAGAACACGTGGGCGGTCGAAGAGAGAGCAGTAGGAGTAGCAGTGTTGTCTGTGGTGATCCATGTTTCCGTCAGTGCCAAGAAGTCGAGGGACTGGAGGGAGGCATAGGCTGAGATGAACTCTGCCTTGTTGGCCGCAGATCGGCAGTTCCAGAGGCTACCGGAGACCTGGAACTCCACGTGGGTCGCTAGCAAACGCCCCAAACGCTAGCAAACGCCCACAGATTAGCAGCACTGTAGTACTATTACACTCAACTGAACGACTTGATTAGTTTAGTGTTAGCTAGCTACATAGCTGTCTTTGTATCCAAGATAATTGTGTAGTTTAGAGTGTGTAGTCTTGGAGAGATTATCTTAATTTACCGAGGTTAGCTAGCCAGCTATTTGTCGTCCTTAACGTAGGAGACTCTGCTAGCTAGCCAACAGCTAACAGCTAACAGCTAGCCAACGTCTACTGAATTGAACTCAACAACCCGGTCGCACTCACAGGTAGTATCACATTTTCATTTCATTTCATTACAGTACAACGGTTTGATTTGTTTGATTGAAACATGATTCATCACTCAAGAGAATGCGTTTCCACTGTTGCAGAGTCCAATAGTGGTGAGCGTGACAACATTCCAGCCGACGCTTGGCACTAAATAACGTTTGGATTGGGATTCGTTCTTCTCTTTCAATTCAAAATGAGTCATTTTCTTGTTCCATTTCAGTAGCATTTGATTTTAGTATACATTTCTCTCTCTTCCTCAAGATGATTGTGTGAACATTATTCATCCTATTTCATCATACCAAATAAATTACCACTGTTAAATTGGGTCACTGACCACTCCAAATTGCAATGAGGCTGTGGTTTGGACCGTGTTCAAGGACCGTATCAAAGTTAGCCATTTCTGCAACAATTTCACAATAAACAGAACACCATTTCTACTTAGCAGGAAAAATAAAATGGGCTCCGATATGAAATATGGACTAAATTCAAATATCCTATAAATGCAGAGTACATTCCTTATCCATTCTGCTTTGGAAACATTATAAAAGTAATTATTCCCAACATTACCCAGAAATATTACCCAACAGGATCTTTCATCTGGGGTGGTCCAACAAAAGAGATTGTGACGTATTAATTGGCTCTTCAAGAAGTCCTGAACATACAGATCATGTATCATAATTTAAGTTAATTTCACACAGTAGGACAATAATATTGCAACAGGAAAAATTGTTATGTGGATTATAATTAATGGATTTTTTTATAGGGGTTACTACATATTTGTTATTGAAAATAAAGTACAAATTTTACGTAATTTTATGCAGGAAAATTCATGCAACATAATTTATTTCAGGGTACTTCACAGCTCAGAGCATAAATATTGTCTGTCCTCGGTTGCAACACTCACTACCAAATTCCGAACTGCTTCTGGAAGCAACGTCAGCTCAAGAACTGTTCGTCGGGAGCTTTATGAAATAGGCCAGGTAGCCTAAGACCACCATGCGCAATGCCAAGCGTCGGCTGGTGTGGTGTAAAGCTCACCGCCATTGGACTCTGGAGCAGTGGAAACGTATTCCCTGATGTGATGAATCACGCTTCACCGTCTCGCAGTCCGACAGACGAATCTGCTTTTTGCGGATACCAGGAGTAAAGTTTGGTGCAGGAGGAATAATGGTCTGGGTCTGTTTTTCATGGTTTGGGCTAGGCCCCTTAGATTCAGTGAAGGGAAATCTTAATGCTACCACATACAATGACATTGTAGATTAATCTGTTCTTCCAACATTGTGACAACAGCTTGGGGAAGGCTCTTTCCTGTTATAGCATGACAATGTCCTCGTGCACAAAGTGAGGTCTATACAGAAATGGTTTGTCAAGATCTGTGCAGGTCAGTCAAGTTATTCCACACAGAGTCCTGACCTCAACCCCATCAAACAACTTTGGGATGAATTGGAACACAGACTGCAAGCCAGGCCTAATCACTCCACATTTGTGCCCGACCTCACTAATGCTCTTGTGGCTGAATGTTCCAACATCGAGTGGAAAGCCTTTATTTTTTACCTTGATTTAACTAGGCAAGTCAGTTAATTAAGAATAAATTCTTATTTTCAATGACGGCCTAGGAACAGTGGGTTAACTGCCTTGTTCAGGGGCAGAATGACAGAGTTTTACCTTGTCAGTTAAGGGATTCAATCTTGCAAACTTTCAGATGCTAGTCCAATGCTCTAACCATTAGGCTACCTGCTGCTCCACTCTCCTGCACTTCCCTGCTGAGGGTTTAGTGACGGTGAGTAACGCCTCACCTGAAGTGCACTGCCATATCTCCATTAACCCTCAAGCTACCAACATATCAATTACCAACAGGGGTCATCTTGACCTCAAGGAGAAACTATTTGGAAGTTAAATTTTAACTTATTTATTTTCAAAACATAATTATTTAGGAATGTAATTAATGTAATCTGAAATAAAATACTACTAATTACACAAGCTAATTTACCATTTGATTAAAGTATCATTTAGTAGTTCAGAATTTTAAAGTAAATATTAATGCTGTCATTTGTGACTTCACAGGAGAGCCATTTGAAAGTAAATTTAAATTATCATTTTTTTAATCTGTGCATTGTTTTGGGCAGAAATGCCTTTTTGAACATGTAACTTTCATGTTTCTTAATAACAAACTTGTATGCCATCTGGTAAATACGAATAAAATTGTTAAATTACGAGAGTAGTTGGTTAGCCTTCCCGCTAGCCATAATTGACTGAGATAATGAGTGGGCTGGACATGCCGAGAGATGAGTTTGGGTTAGTCTGCCATGTAGCACGCTTCTGTCTATATCATGAGCTGGTCAGTGTATATATAGGTAATCCTTTCTAATGTGGATTTTTTTTTTTTTTATATAATGTAGTAGGACTGCATACTGTAAGTCACATATGTCAGAGTCAAGGCCCGCGGGCCACATCCGGCCCGCGAGAAGGTTTTTACGGCCCCTGGGATGATCTTGATTTATTATTAGAACCGGCCCGCAGACCGCAGCAAGCCGGCAGCCCGCAGATCTTTTACACGCACCAATACTACATTTCCCACAATGCAACGGTGACGCACCGAGCAGTAGGCTGCTTCATTTCAATATTTATTGGCACAGCAGTTGTCAGCATCACAGTAAAATTAACTTTCAGATACCCATCAAAAATGGCAAAACGGAAGGTGGACACTGAGAACCGGGGTTTCAAACAAGGTGGGAGTCGGAGTATTTGTTCACGGAGGTAGCTGGAAAACCTGTGTGTCTTCTGTGTGGAGAAAGTGTGGCGGTACTGAAAGAGTATAATCTGAGACGACATTATGAAACGAAACACGCGGACAAAAACAAGAATATGGACATGGAACAAAGGCTACAAAAGGCAGAGGAATTAAAACGAGGCCTCAAATCTCGACAGGCTCTGTTCAAAAAAGCCAAATCACAAGGCCAGGCTGCTGTCAAGGCCAGTTTTATTTTGGCAGAAGAGATCGCTAAATCAGCCCGGCCATTTACGGAGGGGGATTTCATCAAAAACTGCATGATTAAAGTTTGTGACGAAGTTTGCCCAGAAAAAAGGCAACTCTTTTTAAATGTGAGTCTGAGCAGAAACACCATTGCCGAGAGAGTAGACCAGTTGTCCATCAATCTAAAAGAGCAGCTTGTGAAAAAGGGAAAAGATTTCATTGCATATTCCTTGGCTGTGGATGAGAGCACCGACATTTCTGACATTGCCCAGTTGTCAATTTTCATCCGCGGAGTGGACTCCAGCCTAAGCGTGACAGAGGAGTTTTTGGCTTTACGTCCTATGCATGGCACAACTACGGGGCATGATTTGTATGAAGAGGTGTCAAGATGTGTAAATGAGATGGAGCTGCCTTGGGAAAAACTCGTCGGTTTGACAACCGACGGAGCACCTGCGATGTGTGGACACAGGAGCGGACTGGTGGCGAAGATACGGGAAAAGATGCAAGAGGAAAACGCGACAGGTGAGCTGACAGCTTATCATTGTATCATACACCAGGAAGCGTTGTGCGGTAAAGCCTTGAAAATGGAGCATGTAATGAGCATCATCACGCGCACAGTTAACTTTATCAGAGCCAAAGGTTTGAATCACCGCCAGTTCAAGGCATTTCTGACGGAGTTAGAAACGGAGCATGGTGATTTGCCTTATCACACAGAGGTGCGATGGCTAAGCCAGGGAAAGGTGCTTCAAAGATGTTTCGAGCTTCGTGAGGAGATTTGTCTGTTCTTGGACAGCAAAGGGAAAGACACAACACAACTCCGAGACGAAATGTTTCTGTGTGAAATGGCTTTTCTGTGTGACATTACGAGTCATCTGAATGCAATGAACTTGCAGCTGCAGGGTCGGGATCGTGTCATCTCTGATATGTACAGTACAGTGAAGGCATTTAAAACCAAACTGACTCTGTGGGAGACGCAGATGCGGAAAGAAAATTTGAGCCACTTTCCCAGCTGCCAGACCATGAAAGAGAAGCTCTCTACCAGTGCGTTCCCGAGCGCACAGTTGGCTGATAAAATAGGTATGCTTGCCGCTGACTTTCGACGCCGATTTGCTGACTTTGAAGCACAAAAAAGCAGGTTGGAACTGCTCGGTAACCCATTTGCTGTTGACGTGGAAAGCTCACCACCAAACCTCCAAATGGAGTTGATTGACCTCCAATGCAATGATGCACTGAGGGCAAAATATGCGGCAGTGGGTGCTGCGGAGTTCGCCCGTTTCCTCCCGACACAATGCCCCAGCTGCGCATCCAGGCTGCTCAAACGTTGTCTATGTTTGGCAGCACATACCTGTGTGAACAACTGTTTTCTTTGATGAACTTGAACAAAACATCACACAGTCGACTTACTGCTGAACACCTCCACTCAATTCTGAGGATTTCCTCAGCTCAGAGCCTTACCCCGAACATTGATGAACTTGTGGAAAAGATGGGACACCACCAAGTATCACCCTCAACCTCAAACAAGTGAACATTACTGTGCAATCACATATTTAGAGTTTTTACTCAGTTCAAATTTAAAAGTTAAAGTTTAATATTTGTTTTCACTGCATGTTACTTCTCCTTAAACAAAGTGTTGTTTTTGATTAATAGATTTTTGCACTTTATTTTATTGTATTTCAATCCAATTATATTTTAAAAATATTTCAGTTGAGTGGATGATAGAAAATTGCTATTATTGTTTTTTTCTTTGAAGTAAATTTAGCCCACTTTTGCTAAAATAGAAAATATAGGCTACTGATGGTGCCTTGAATACCGGTTTCTTTCATTTAATGTTCATGTTATGGGGATTTTTATATAAAGGAAATTTGTCTTTTGTGTCTGTTGAAAATTAAAGATTACTGACAGAGCCATAAGAAAATATTGCTTTATTTATCTGATCATATTGGAATATATTTGTTAGGTTTTCAGTAGGTTCAATTAGGTTATCTAGACTATATGCGTCATTTAAACATTTTTCAATGAACATTCGAACAGTCCGGCCCTCGGCTTGTAGCTAAATTTTTATTTGGCCCTCCGTCCATTTGACTTTGACACCCCTGCTGTAAGTGTTGCTCTTCACTTTACTCTCCACTCTTCACTTATGGCTAAGTTGATCGGTACTGTTTTGGTGGAGGAGACATTCCTCTCGGACAGAGAGGCTGATGAAAGCTGCTACGGGTAGTGTGGTAAGTCCCATAGATGTGAAACTGAGGGAGTTAGAACTAAAGCCATAGTTGGAGCAACATAAATGAAAGCTTTTGCAGAAGGCCGGAGAATGTGAGGAGCGATTGGCACAACACACTTGAGTTACAGCACAGGGAAAGATGAGATGAGCGTGCAGACAAACAAGATCAGGAACATGAGCATGCCATTCAATTTAAGAGAGATGGAATTGGAAGCATGACGTATCCAGTCAGGCCATCCTGCACCCTCAACTGAGTTTTGTTTTTGGTCTGAACAGTCGGCTTGTGCCGGCTTTCAACGAAAAAGGGGTGGTTGTATATTTTACTTTGTTTGAGCGGATTGCCACATCCTTAAAATGGCCGTGAGAGATTTGGTCACTGCTCCTTCAAAGTGTTCTTGTGAGAAAAGCTCTTGACCAGAGCTCAAATTATGACACTTGTCACGTTCGTCGTAACGAGGAGACCAAGGCGCAGCGTGATGAGAATACATTCCTCTTTATTAAACTAAGAAAACTTAAAAGAACAACAATAAAATGAACGTGACGCTATAAACACTAGTGCTGACACAGGCAACTATACATAGACAATAACCCACAGATAAACCAAGGAATATGGCTACCTAAATATGGTTCCCAATCAGAGACAACGATAAACAGCTGCCTCTGATTGAGAACCAATCCAGGCAACCATAGACATATAAACACCTAGACTACGAAAAAACCCTAGACAAAAACACACATACCACCCTCGTCACACCCTGACCTTACCAAAATAATAAAGAAAACAAAGATAGCTAAGGTCAGGGCGTTAAAGCTGCTATCCTCCGGGTGTATGTGTTAGTCCCAGAAGCATACAGATGACAGTTCCATAAATTACGAAAGACGATAACAAAGCCATGTTGAGTTTGCAAGGGAACAATCATGCATTTTTGTCAGTGGTGTGGTTCTCAAGAGGTCAAGGACCTTGAGGATTTAAAGACACTCCTCGAGCAGTTCAAGAATTGATTTCATGAAAGGGTTTCGACCCACATTTATGGGCACAAGGATCTCACTCCTGAGAAAGCTGCAGTTCTTGCAGATGGGTTTGTTGACAGATAAAACTACCTTCACAAATAAAGATATCCAGTAGTTATCTTTACACAAACAGCAATCCAGAGAAGTCCCATCCTGCTACAAGGTTTCAGTCCTTTTCTACAGCGCCCATAGATATATATCATTTTTTTATCCGCCAGTTTGTGATTACTTCTGTGAAAGACACATTGTCTCAGTTTCCTAAACTGAAACATACAAAAAAGCAGATTCTTCTTGTGGGATTACTCTAGCCCACTAAGTCTTTGGTTTTGGACTGGGGTATCAGGTGCGTATGAACCCTTTGTTTCAGATGGATTCGTGTCTCTGCAGAGTGGCGATGCTTTTAAGCCGGTGAAGATACTGCGAGACACTGGGGCGGCCCAATCCTTCATTTTGGAGTGTGTTTTGCCTTTGTATGACACTTCAGCAACTGGTTACAGTGTATTAGTACAAGGTGTGGAGATGATGTTCCTTTGTATTATGTGGAACTCTAGTCCTTCTTCTGGCCTGGTCTGAAACAGGATGTTGTGGCTTACTGTAAGTCCTATCGAGTTTGTCAGTGGACGGGTAAACCAAACCAAGTTTAACTAATGTCTAATTGTGGGGTTTTTGGTTTTTGGTAAACAAAACTGTCACAACACATAGGGGTATATTTATCAATCAGGGCATTTGAAGCCAAGCAGATGTTCATGCCTTCTGCCAAACATGGTCTGATATCGCAACGATTTGTCCTGTCCCTTTGGGCATTTAGATAATTCAACTGTATTTTAGGGACTGCAGGTTACCGACATGGAGCTGTTTTTAAGCACCAATAGTCTGTTAGATTACAGGCTAATGCTGTTTTGTGGGGTTTGTATGGAGTCGCTTACAGGAACATCTGATCATTTAGTTGCCTGAGTACTTCAGTCTGATAGACTGTGTAGTCTTGTACAATAACAGCACATCTCTTGTACGGATGACTATAGAGGTGGCATTCTGGAGAATTAAGGCCTTGTTTCTCAGAGCAGGTAAAGTTATTCCTGACAGGGGATATAGGCCTCTAGCTTGGATAGGTATTTACACAGACTGTAGTATGTATCCACAGCTGGGTCAATAGGTCCAGGTGGAATGAACATTGTCCCTGCAAAAAGTTCTAAGGGGTTGCAATCTCTAAGAAACCATTTGAGATGCACAGTGCATATGAATAAGGAATATTTAATTAAACAAGTTCTAGTGTCCTGATTCAGGCTGATTTTCTCCTATATGTATATATTTTCTGGTCACCTATTTGTTTTCTTTCTCCCATCAAATCTAAAGAATTAGACAAATAGATACGAAGAAAATCCACACACTGGGGCAGCTTCATCTCAAAGTACTATTCAATTTTAGGCTTTTCAAATATATTCCCTTCTCCTTTCTCTTGTTTATAATATGGCTATATTCCCACTAATATTCCTTTGTGATCAAACTTTTACATGTCTATTTTTTTATTATATTTTATTTTTCCTTCTTTATAATAATAACAGTAATATTGAATACGTATAGTGCATTTTCCATGCTCAATGCATATGAAATTAGGTTGCTTCTAGCTGTCGAGACTTCCTCCGGAGGCGTTCGGCAATCGACTTCACCGGATTTCTAGTCATCGCTGCTCAATTTTTCATGTATCCATTTGTTTTGTCTTGTTCCTTGCACAACTGGTTTTCATTCCCCAATTACACTACATGTATTTATTCCTCTGTTTCCCCTCATGTCTCTGTGGAAGATTGTTTGTGTGTTAAGTGTTTTTGAACGCACTAGGCTTGTGTGTATTTTTCCCGTGTTATTTCACGAAGCCTGTTTTGTATACATTTGATGTGATGTGTTGTGACTGTTTTGAGCATTATACACTTTGCCTTTTTGGCTGGAGGTTTTGGACGCAATTGCCGTCTGTATATTTCTCCTGCCGAAATAAAGTGTGCGGCCTGTTCACAATTCTCTGCTCTCCTGCACCAACTTCAGCTGACTTCAGCACAAGTATGCACACGCCTGACACTAGCTTCTGTCCCCAAATCCTTTGACGGTGTCACGGAATCCTATTCCGTTCAGGAGGTCTACGTCACCGGCCTCTAGGCGTCACTGAACTGTCTCATTATGCACACCTGATTCCAATTCCCCTGATTAGTAATTGTAATTGTATATATGTGCCCTTTGCTCACCATTGTCTTGTCGGTTATTGTTCCAATGTCCGTTGGTCTGTGAGTACCTCTGCTTTGTTATTTCGGCTTCCGTGCTACCTACCTCGCAAGGTGAGGTATTGAAAACACTGGTGCCAATAATTGACCCTTTCTGAGAAAAAAGTATTACTTGTTAAACAAAATACTTATCTCTGAGCAAATGTATTAGTATAAAATAATATAATTTCCCTTTTTTCTGCCTACACTGTTGCTCAGTAATTGTGTTATTTATTTAGTATTTTTTTATTAATATTTTGAGACTTACAAACCTGACTGACCTGGGAAGCCGCATTCTGTTAGACAGAAGCCTGTGACATGACAGACCAATCAGAACTCATCTCTCGGCATGTACAGCGTCTCCATAAGCTCAGCCAATCATTACTACCTAGGAAGAATCATGTCTTTCTCCAAATATAGCTCAGTGCTTTCTCATTGCCTAAACTATGCTCAACATTTTACATTTTTATTCATATTTACAGATCACATACGAGTTTGTAATTAAGGCACCGGAAAGTTCACATATTCCAGAAGACATTTCAGCCACACAAAGAAAACATCTTTAGGAATTAGCGTCAAATAACTAGGATACTATAACCAAACACATATTGGCTAATTTTCAGGTGTGGCGTTAACTCAAACTGTAATTTGAGCTACACCTTGTTTTTCAACATAAGTAAACTATGAGTATTCATCTGAGGTGACCCATCTATCTCCTGCCTTTATCTGCATACCAATCACTGATATTAGTATTTTATCTGATCCTTGATCTGCTGCGCGTCATCTGTCTTTGTGGTCACGAGTCTGACTTGCGTACTGTACTCCACCTGCATACTCTTCAGTTGAACACACGAGCAATAGAGATTCATTGCTCGCACAGGTGTCTGTTCATGGACACCTGTGTTCTCCCACTGAGCATATTCACCTACTCAAAGACAGCCAAAAGTTAGTTGAATGTCCAATGTCTATCACTATGCTTTCAACTATCTAAAAACACAACTCAATTCCAATGGAAAAATGTCACATGAATTCAACGTCAGATGTTTGGTTTATTTATACAAAAGATTGTGCTTCATCTAATAGCAGAACCAAATGATTTAGATTGCAGTTGAGATTACATTTAAAAGTGCATGGTACAAGTGATCAACATCATTTGAGTTTCTGTGCAGATCATTACAGCAATTGTGAAAATCTCCACAGACCTGCAATGATCTATGCATGCTATCTTTATTATATGATTATATAACAGGAAAGTTATAGTTACAGTAACCTCAATGTGGCCATTGAGGTGTTACTCATTTTGAGGTTGAATGTTACATAACTTTGACTAAAGCCATAGGCTATTTTACAATCTAGCAAGTAGTGTTTCCCCACAATTTTTCTGTCCTGCTAAGCATTCAAAATGTAACAAGTTCATTTGGGTGTCAGGGAAAATGTATGGAGTAAAAAGTACATCATTTTCTTTAGGAATGTAGTGAAGTAAAAGTCAAAGTTGTCAAAAATATCAATAGTAAAGTACAGATACCCCAAAAAACTACTTAAGTAGTAATTTACATTGCCCCTGAGCAAGATAGTTACCCACTGTTCGCCGAAGACATGGATGTCGATTATGGCAGCCCCCGCACCTCTCTGATTCAGAGGGGTTGGGTTAAATGCGAAAGACACATTTCAGTTGAATGCATTCAGTTGTTCCCTAAACTATTTTTTACTGAAGTACTTTACATCACTGCAAGGGGCCTGGTGAGCTGGGCATACAAAACAAATAATACTAGTAATAATTTGACAACCAAACACAAATCAAGATGAATAAATATGACCTTTTTAATCAGAAAAGAACCCGCAAGTTAGTATTTCAGTGTTAGTCTTCACCAGTTGTTTACGAAACTGATGATGACATGATTCTGTGGTTGAAATTTCACCATTTAAACAACAGTTGATAGCTTTTTTTCAATCAAATGTTTTTTTGTACGTAGATTCCACGTCACAATATGTGGACAAATTAGGTTGAAACAAACATTGATTAAATCAGTTTGTGCCCTGTGGGCTGTTCCGTATGTGTGCGTCAGGTACTCTGAAAAACACAACAGGGTGGTGCTATCTTACACAACTAACAGTGTACCTTATGTCTTCAGTTCTGCATGACTTCAAATGTAATGTGCTTAACATTCTATTGACTAGTGCTGAGCGATTGTACCTGGTCTTTTTATGTTCTTAAAGAACTAATTTTGTTCAATTTTTTGAAGTCCATTGTTCCTTTTTTTCAGTGACTTTGATACACAGTATCTGTAGAGATAAATCCGATCAAGCCTGAACTGTGTGATATAATAGGGGGTTGTAGTTTCCAAAAAGGACAATTTTCTAAATAGTTTAGCTCAGAAAACATTTTATTTAAACATTTTACAATGACCATAATCAATTGTGCACCTGCTGATTTGTCTAGTCTGTTTGGAGCAGACAGAAACGGAGAAGAGAGAGCTAGCAATGACAGAGATGGAAAGTAGTTGCTTCGCGAGGTATCTCTACCTGAAAATACATGATCTACTGTAAGTTACTGATAGTTGGTATTCAGCAGTCATAAAAGTATACTGTCACGCCCTGACCTTAGTTTTCTTAGTTTTCTTTATTATTTTGGTTAGGTCGGGGTGTGACGAGGGTGGTATGTGTATTTTTTAACTTGCCTAGGGTTTTTGTACTTCTATGGTGTTTTGGTATTGTCTAGGTATATTTGTAGGTCTATTGTGTTCCCAATCAGAGACAGCTGTTTATCGTTATCTCTGATTGGGGTTCCTATTTAGGTTGTCATTTTCCATTTTGGTTTTCTGGGTTATTGTCTATGTGTAGTTGCATGTCAGCACTTGTGTAATACCGTCACGTTCGTGGTGTTATTTTGTTAGTTTGTTTAGTGGTCTTCGCTTAAATAAAAAATAATGTATTCATATCACGCTGCGTCTTGGCCTCCTCGTTATGACGAACGTGACATATATCTTATTTACTTTAAAGAAATACTAAAATACTGATTTTGGCAGACAGTTTAGGAAGTAACTTTATAGAGATGATGACTTGGAATGAAATAAGTAAAACAAATATGTTATTAAAGTAATGTGAAATGTGAAGCAGTAATGGGAAGTCACTACCAATGCATAGTGCAATTATTGTAAAAAAAAAAAAAAAAAAAAGAAGAAGCAAATATCGAAACCGAAATCGGAAACTGATACTTTTTTAAAAAGTGAACCTGAAACTGAACTGACCTCAAAAAACACCAATGGCTCAACACTACTATTGATGCACCCACAGCATGGGCCACATCTCAACCCACAGCATGGGCCACATCTTAACCCACAGCATGGGCCGCATCTCAACCCACAGCATGGGCCACATCTCAACCCACAGCATGGGCCACATCTCAACCCACAGCATGGGCCACATCTCAACCCACAGCATGGGCCACATCTCAACCCACAGCATGGGCCACATCTCAACCCACAGCATGGGCCACATCTCAACCCACAGCATGGGCCGCATCTCAACCCACAGCATGGGCCGCATCTCAACCCACAGCATGGGCCGCATCTCAACCCACAGCGTGGGCCACATCTCAACCCACAGCGTGGGCCACATCTCAACCCACAGCATGGGCCACATCTCAACCCACAGCGTGGGCCACATCTCAACCCACAGCGTGGGCCACATCTCAACCCACAGCATGGGCCACATCTCAACCCACAGCATGGGCCACATCTCAACCCACAGCATGGGCCGCATCTCAACCCACAGTATGGGCCGCATCTCAACCCACAGCGTGGGCCACATCTCAACCCACAGCATGGGCCACATCTCAACCCACAGCGTGGGCCACATCTCAACCCACAGCATGGGCCACATCTCAACCCACAGCATGGGCCGCATCTCAACCCACAGTATGGGCCGCATCTCAACCCACAGCATGGGCCGCATCTCAATCCACCGCATCTCAATCCAACATTTGGGCTACAAACTAATATGACCACACTATAACCCATAAAAATTATTGGAGGTACGGATGTAGTTTTGTGTCAACAAAAGAAGGGTTTGAATATGTGTCAAAAAATAAAACAATATTTTCTTATATCTCCTAGATATAGGAGAGACACTTCAAAACCATATCATTTGCCATTTTATGAAAGTGTTATTCAACAACTTTCTGTGGGCTGTAGTGGAACATTTATTTGATAAAAATTCCAAATCAAATAGTTAATTGATCTATGGTATGACCTATGGTATGACCGTCTCACAACAATTCCACATGTTAGCTTAGTTGAAATTATCAAGCCACAAAGTCAAAAAAATCTAACCCAATCCTAACCTTTACCCCAACTTTAACCACACTGCTAATACCTAACCCTAACGTTAAATTAAGTCCCAAAAGCTCATTTTTGTTTACATGCATCTTTACAATATAGCCCATTTTGACTTTGCAGCTGGACCAACTAGCGTAAATCGCTAAATTCTGCCTCCAGAGCAAGATTCATCACAATTAACATTGACCTGCGTCTTTTTCTGTCTTTTCATTAACCCTCTTTACCTCTTTTCGTTTTAAAGGCTAGCTGGTGAAAAAAAAAAAAAAAGGTTCCTTGGGATGTCCCCACCATAAACCCTAACCCTAATCTTAATGAACCCCTAGCCTAAACCCAACCCCAACATGAACCCTTACCTAACCTTACCCTTGCCTTAATCTTTTATATTTCAATTTCATTGAGATGATGTCAGAAGTGGGACGTCCCAAGAAGTTTGAAAATCAAATCTAATTGTTCTATTGAATTGTTCTTTGTTATGCCCAGAATAATTTCCAAAGGCCAGACTGCAATCAGTGTGTACCTTACCAGAAATATGTTAATGTGATTCCTTACCTGAAATAAGTTAATGTGATGACATTGAATCAACATGAAAACTGATTGGATTTGCAAAAAGTAATCAACAAGGGAATTTAGTATTTTTTTCATTACATTTATTTTAACCTAAATTCAATTACATGTTGACATTTTGTTTATTTCACGTTAAATTCATGTTAGTTGACAAATCAGCCAAATGTGAATGAAAACTCGATGTTGAACTGATGTCTGCACCCAGTGGGCTTTGACCATTCCTCCATACAGAATCTTTTTAGATCTTTGATATAATTTCTCTGCGTTTATGGACTGCCCTATTCAATTCAAACCACAGGTTTTCAATGGGGTTCATGTCTGGAGACTGAGATGGCCATTGCAAAATGTTGATTTTTAGTGACTTAATAAACTACTTTTAAATTTGGTGGTGGATCTTTGATTTCATGGGGCTATTTTGGATCCACTGGTCCTGGGCACATTAAGGTCAACGGCAATTGGGTGGCAAATTGGGTTTCAGTGGGGTGTTGTTTTTACAGTACCACTCAACTTTGAACCCACAACTTGAACCACCCCCAGGCAAATGTGGCACCACAGATCTCAGAGTTCTGGGGCAATTCATTTATTCTTTGATGGTAACCAGGTGAAACTCAGAAACCTAGCTGTAGCAAGGACCTGAAGGGTTGAGCCTGCTCTAAATGCTCCAATGAGGGTAAATTGATAAAGAATTCCACATGATTCATGGACATGAGAGTAATTGGAGTGATTTGGTGTAACTAGAGGGACTTTGTCTGCTGTCAGGAGGAAGCAGTACCAAATGTTCACACTCATTTGAACAAAGAACAACATAGCAATTTAGATGTGGAGTAAAAATTACCTTAGACATATTTGAGCTCTCAATCTGAAGCACTTGTCATTCACACAAAGCAGTTTACAGACTGGGAACAAGTGTAACATACTGTACAGTACAGTTTGACTGCACAGCCTTGCATTGATGCTACTGCAGCTTGTGTTCAGATTTCTTGGCAGTGCTGTAAGTGAAATGATGTTTGGGTTGGCGCCTCCCCTTGGGTTGTGCCATGGCGGAGATCTTTGTGGGCTATACTCGGCCTTGTCTCAGGATGGTAAGTTGGTGGTTGAAGATATCCCTCTAGTGGTGTGGGGGTTGTGCTTTGGCAAAGTGGGTGGGGATATATCCTTCCTGTTATATATATATATATGCCATTTAGCAGACGCTTTTATCCAAAGCGACTTACAGTCATGTGTGCATACATTCTACGTATGGGTGGTCCCGGGAATCGAACCCACTACCCTGGCGTTACAAGCGCCATGCTCTACCAACTGAGCTACAGAAGGACCGCCCGGGGGTGTCATCGGATGGGGCCACAGTGTCTCCTGACCCCTCCTGTCTCAGCCTCCAGTATTTATGCTGCAGTAATTTATGTGTCGGGACCTAGGGTCAGTTTGTTATATCTGGAGTACTTCTCCTGTCCTATCCGGTGTCCTGTGTGAATTTAAGTATGCTCTCTCTAATTCTCTCTTTCTCTCTTTCTTTCTCTCTCTCGGAGGACCTGAGCCCTCGGACCATGCCTCAGGACTGCCGGGCATGATGACTCCTTGCTGTCCCCAGTCCACCTGGCCGTGCTGCTGCTCCAGTTTCAACTGTTCTGCCTGTGATTATTATTTGACCATGCGGATCATTTATAAACATTTGAACATCTTGGCCATGTTCTGTTATAATCTCCACCCGGCACAGCCAGAAGAGGACTGGCCACCCCACATAGCCTGGTTCCTCTCTAGGTTTCTTCCTAGGTTTTGGCCTTTCTAGGGAGTTTCTCCTAGACACTGTGCTTCTACACCTGCATTGCTTGCTGTTTGGGTTTTAGGCTGGGTTTCTGTATAGCACTTTGAGATATCAGCTGATGTACGAAGGGCTATATAATTACATTTGATTTGATTTGATACTTATCACATGAAACACACCCACAGTCTCCTAGAAAGCAGATAAACTTGATAATAATTGACATGGAATGTATTTTCACTTTAGAGACTGACAATCTAACATCAAAGGACAGGTGTTGACGAATGCCGGTTGTCATAAGTTAAAAAAATGCATCGTTACCGCCTTCCTGCTCCACAAACCCTTATCTAAATCTTGATCTCGATCTGTCACATTGTGTTGAGTCACATTTGAGAAGTAGAGCATGACACGGGTAGTCTGACTGACATCTACCTTGAAATCCTCCTGACTTCAGAGTCTGGAAAGGCGATTTACAGTTGAAGTCGGAAGTTTACATACAGTGGGGAGAACAAGTATTTGGTTCGTTGTCATGCTGGAAAACCCAGCCACGACCCATCTTCAATGCTCTTACTGAGGGAAGGAGGTTGTTGGCCAAGATCTCAGGATACATGGCCCAATCCATCCTCCCCTCAATACGGTGCAGTCGTCCTGTCCCCTTTGCAGAAAAGCATCCCCGAAGAATTATGTTTCCACCTCTATGCTTCACGGTTGGGATGGTATTCTTGGGGTTGTACTCATCCTTCTTCTTCCTCCAAACACAGCAAGTGGAGTTTAGACCAAAAACCTCTATTGTTGTCTCATCAGACCACATGACCTTCTCCCATTCCTCCTCTGGATCATCCAGATGGTCATTGGCAAACTTCAGCAGGGCCTAGACATGCGCTGGCTTGAGCAGGGGGACCTTGCGTGCGCTGCAGGATTTTAATCCATGACTGCGTAGTGTGTTACTAATGGTTTTCTTTGAGACTGTGGTCCCAGCTCTCTTCAGGTCATTGACCAGGTCCTGCCGTGTAGTTCTGGGCTGATCCCTCACCTTCCTCATGATCATTGATGCCCCACGAGGTAAGATCTTGCATGAAGCCCGTCATCTTGAACTTCTTCCATTTTCTAATAATTGTGCCAACAGATGTTGCCTTCTCACCAAGCTGCTTACCTATTGTCCTGTAGCCCATCCCAGCCTTGTGCAGGTCTACAATTGTATCTCTAATGTCCTTACACAGCTCTCTGGTCTTGGCCATTGGGTTGGGTGAAGGGTAAATGTCCGATGACAGAAGGGGGGGCAGGGGTCCATAGAAAGAGCAGTAGAGGGGGGTGTAGGAAGGGGGTCCCTGATGATCTTCTTGGCCTTCCTGCAACAACCTGGTGCGACATCGGTGTCAGAGCTACAGTGCCTTGCAAAAGTATTCACCCCCTTTTCATTTCATGTAATGGCAATACACAAAATAATCCAAATTGGTGAAGGGAAATGAAAATAATTACTTGTTTCAATTATTATTATTTTATGTAAAAGTGGTGGGTGAATATGTATCCACCCCTTTGCTATGAAGCCCCTAAATAAGATCTGGTGGAACCAATTACCTTCAGAAGTGACATAATTAGTTAAATAAAGTCATCTGTGTGCAATCTAAATGTTGATTTTCCAGTGACTTAATAAACGACTTTTAAATTTGGTGGTGGATCTTTGATTTCATGGGGCTATTTTGGATCCACTGGTCCTGGGCACATTAAGGTCAACGGCAATTGGGCGGCAAATTGGGTTTCAGTTGGGTGTTGTTTTTACAGTACCACTCAACTTTGAACTTGATCCACACCCAGGCAAATGTGGCACCACAGATCTCAGAGTTCTGGGGCAATTCATTTATTCTTTGATGGTAACCAGGTGAAACTCAGAAACCTAGCTGTAGTAAGGGAATACCCCCTGTATTGGACAAAAATGAATGGCATGTCATTGGCATCGGACAAACCATATACACATTGGCCAATACCACCCAATTCGGCGTTGATTCATCCAAAGTGTATTGCAAATGCCATATGGTAATTGCCAGTTGTAACACTTTAAAATTCAACAGGGGGCAAATGCGCTCCACCGGGGTTTTTCATATTGGATATGTAACCCAAATTAATGTCCAAAAGTAAAATTTTGAAAAAATGAACTTTTTTCAAAAACTTATCACCCCTTAAAAAAGTGCTTTCTGGACCGTTTTTCGAAATTCTTTCGATTTTTTTGTCAATTACACATGTGTAAGAACTGTATGAATATACTTTTGTCCAATTTTATTATCATAATTTTTTTAATTTTTTTATATGCGCATAAGGAATATGTTTTGTCCAATTCCAATATGATTTCATAGGAAGTCAAAAGTCAAAAGTCAAAAATGTCAAAATTTTGTAAAAACTTCACACACCCATAAAAAGTGCTTTCTGGACCGTTTTTCGAAATTCTTTCGATTTTTTGTCAATTACACATGTGTAAGAACTGTATGAATATACTTTTGTCCAATTTTATTATCATAATTTTTTTTTTTTTTTACATGCGCATAAGGAATATGTTTTGTCCAATTCCAATATGATTTCATAGGAAGTCAAAAGTCAAAAGTCAAAAATGTCAAAATTTTGTAAAAACTTCACACACCCATAAAAAAGTGCTTTCTGGACCGTTTTTCGAAATTCTTTCGATTTTTTGTCAATTACACATGTGTAAGAACTGTATGAATATACTTTTGTCCAATTTTATTATCATAATTTTTTTTTTTTTTTTTTTTACATGCGCATAAGGAATATGTTTTGTCCAATTCCAATATGATTTCATAGGAAGTCAAAAGTCAAAAGTCAAAAATGTCAAAATTTTGTAAAAACTTCACACACCCTTAAAAAGTGCTTTCTGGACCGTTTTTTGAAATTCTTTCAATTTTTTTGTCAATTACACATGTGTAAGAACTGTATGAATATACTTTTGTCCAATTTTATTATCATATTTTTTTATATATTTTTTTAATTGTGCATAAGGATTTTTTTGTGGGCCAAATGACGTAAGAAATTTGACATGCTCAAAAATCCTGCAGAAATGCAAAATTGACTGGCCTGATGAACTCGGGATGGCCGGGCAGTGATAGTTGTTCCTTTCCATCACTCGTTGTGTTGACTTCATCATGTCCATTTTGTGATGTTTTTTCACTATATAATCATATTGCAAGTGCACGTGCATTTGCAATATGTTTCAATGTGCATTTACCATATGAAATTTGACCTTGCTCAAAAATGCAAAATTGACTGGTCTGATGAACACAGGATGGCCGAGCAGTGATAGTTGTACATTTCCATCACTCGTTGTGTTGATTTCATCATCTCCGTTAGGTGATGTTTTTACACTATAGAATCATATTGCAAATGC
This sequence comes from Oncorhynchus keta, assembly GCF_023373465.1. Classification (NCBI taxonomy): domain Eukaryota; kingdom Metazoa; phylum Chordata; class Actinopteri; order Salmoniformes; family Salmonidae; genus Oncorhynchus; species Oncorhynchus keta. Next base: position 14,933,867 of record NC_068443.1, on the reverse strand, counting down.
ACGTGCATTGTTGTGCAACTGGTAACCCAAAAATAAAAATATGGTTGTAAATGCATTTACCGGTCATTCTGATATTAATGCTCGCTATGGGAACACAGGATGGCCGGGCAGTGATAGTTGTACATTTCCATCACTCGTTGTGTTGATTTCATCATGTCCATTAGGTGATGTTTTTACACTATAGAATCATATTGCAAGTGCGCGCGCATTTGCAATATGTTTCAATGTGCATTTACCATATGAAATTTGAAATGCTCAAAAATGCAAAATTGACTGGTCTGATGGACACAGGATGGCCGAGCAGTGATAGTTGTACATTTCCATCACTCGTTGTGTTGATTTCATCATGTCCATTTGTTTATGTTTTCTCACTTTTGCAAAGTCACTGTGCATTTGCAATATGGTTCAATGGGCAGGTACCATCACGAATTTGTCATGCTATAAAAATCCTGCAGGAATGTGAAATTGACTGGTCTGATGAACACAGGATGGCCGAGCAGTGATAGTTGTACATTTCCATCACTTGTTGTGTTGATTTCATCATGTCCATTAGGTGATGTTTTTCACTATAGAATCATATTGCAAATGCACGTGCATTGTTGTGCAACTGGTAACCCAAAAATTAAAATATGGTTGTAAATGCATTTACCGGTCATTCTGATATTAATGCTCGCTATGGGAACACAGGATGGCCGGGCAGTGATAGTTGTACATTTCCATCACTCGTTGTGTTGATTTCATCATGTCCATTAGGTGATGTTTTTACACTATAGAATCATATTGCAAGTGCGCGCGCATTTGCAATATGTTTCAATGTGCATTTACCATATGAAATTTGAAATGCTCAAAAATGCAAAATTGACTGGTCTGATGGACACAGGATGGCCGAGCAGTGATAGTTGTACATTTCCATCACTCGTTGTGTTGATTTCATCATGTCCATTAGGTGATGTTTTTTCACTATAGAATCATATTGCAAGTGCGCGCATTTGCAATATGTTTCAATGTGCATTTACCATATGAAATTTGAAATGCTCAAAAATGCAAAATTGACTGGTCTGATGGACACAGGATGGCCGAGCAGTGATAGTTGTACATTTCCATCACTCGTTGTGTTGATTTCATCATGTCCATTAGGTGATGTTTTTACACTATAGAATCATATTGCAAGTGCGCGCGCATTTGCAATATGTTTCAATGTGCATTTACCATATGAAATTTGACATGCTCAAAAATGCAAAATTGACTGGTCTGATGAACACAGGATGGCTGAGCAGTGATAGTTGTACATTTCCATCACCTGTTGTGTTGATTTCATCATGTCCATTTGTTTATGTTTTCTCACTTTTGCAAAGTCACTGTGCATTTGCAATATGGTTCAATGGGCAGGTACCATCACGAATTTGTCATGCTATAAAAATCCTGCAGGAATGTGAAATTGACTGGTCTGATGAACACAGGATGGCCGAGCAGTGATAGTTGTACATTTCCATCACTTGTTGTGTTGATTTCATCATGTCCATTAGGTGATGTTTTTCACTATAGAATCATATTGCAAATGCACGTGCATTGTTGTGCAACTGGTAACCCAAAAATTAAAATATGGTTGTAAATGCATTTACCGGTCATTCTGATATTAATGCTCGCTATGGGAACACAGGATGGCCGGGCAGTGATAGTTGTACATTTCCATCACTCGTTGTGTTGATTTCATCATGTCCATTAGGTGATGTTTTTACACTATAGAATCATATTGCAAGTGCGCGCGCATTTGCAATATGTTTCAATGTGCATTTACCATATGAAATTTGAAATGCTCAAAAATGCAAAATTGACTGGTCTGATGGACACAGGATGGCCGAGCAGTGATAGTTGTACATTTCCATCACTCGTTGTGTTGATTTCATCATGTCCATTAGGTGATGTTTTTACACTATAGAATCATATTGCAAGTGCGCGCGCATTTGCAATATGTTTCAATGTGCATTTACCATATGAAATTTGACATGCTCAAAAATGCAAAATTGACTGGTCTGATGGACACAGGATGGCCGAGCAGTGATAGTTGTACATTTCCATCACTCGTTGTGTTGATTTCATCATGTCCATTAGGTGATGTTTTTACACTATAGAATCATATTGCAAGTGCGCGCGCATTTGCAATATGTTTCAATGTGCATTTACCATATGAAATTTGACATGCTCAAAAATGCAAAATTGACTGGTCTGATGAACACAGGATGGCTGAGCAGTGATAGTTGTACATTTCCATCACTCGTTGTGTTGATTTCATCATGTCCATTTGTTTATGTTTTCTCACTTTTGCAAAGTCACTGTGCATTTGCAATATGGTTCAATGGGCAGGTACCATCACGAATTTGTCATGCTATAAAAATCCTGCAGGAATGTGAAATTGACTGGCCCGATGAACTCGGGATAGCTGGGCAGTGATTCTGGTTCATCTCCATGGCTCGTTAGGGTTGATTTCAGAATGTCACTTTTGGTGATGGTCCCTCTCCGTTTAAACATATTGCTAATGTACAAAAGTCAACTAGCAAGTCAGTGTCCACCAGTCAATTAGATGTCATTCTGACACCAAACTGATACCAATTGACACCAAACCCACTTTTTCCAACTCATTTAGAAGCCAACTATCACATATGTCAGAGCAGGCCCATAATTCACAGCGCCATTAGTTTAAAACATAATAAAAACGTAAAACACATAGTTACGTTCTAGCTGCGGGTCCAGGTCAGACATTATGTGAAGGCCTATGTGAGGCGACCCCGAATCCCGAGTTTCGGCTCGATAGGTCCTTCGGTGCCCGAGTAAAACCCTAATTGGTGCTGAAAATCCACTTTTTTCCATGCCTTGCTATGGGGTCCTTGAATGAGCTATCGGACCGAAACGTTGGGGTCCGTCTCTATGGGCCGAGCCGGTTCCAATGCACCTAGTCTTGTGTCTCTGAGACTTTTCTAAATGTCGCCATTTTCGTAATGGTCAAAATGAATTGAAATCATTGCAAATGTACGAGGCTATTTCTCAGTCCGAGAACCTTCTAGAGCCACCTAACTCACCACGCACTATCGACCCGAGGTCTAGAACAGGTTTCTAAAGTTTCGGAACTCTAGGTCTGACGGTTCATTTTTAGCTCGAACAAAGCTAACTATTGGAGGCACTGTCTGTCTCTACAAACCCCAATACGTCCCTCCTTCCAAGTTGTGTGTCTGTGTGATTTAGTTTTCCTTTGAAATTTTATGGGAAAAATGACTGATTTACAGTTCATGGGGGTTGCCTAATCACACATATGAAGTTTTGGACAGATCTGACTTTTTAACCCCTCGAAACAGCCCCTGAGACACCAATTAAGGCACTTCCGGTTGTCACAGGAAGCTATAAGTCAACACATATCCTCACTGGGCTATGCTTTTACAGAATCCTGAGTTTTAAGTCCTTACGTTAAGAATTGACTGATTTACACAGGGTTGAATGCACTATGTCTATCAAACTGCAGGCAGGTAATGGAAAAACACTTTTAGGGTGATTTTAACCACTTCCGGTTGGTCCAGGAAGCTTAGAATCAACACAGGTAGACCTCATACTGGCCTGATGGACTGTTACCAAAGACAGGTTCATACGGCATTCATAACCCATATAGACTTCAGGTTGAATTTAGGGGTAAAGGCAATGTATTCCTATGGGGAGAGAAATCAATGCAAACTTTTGAAGTAAACACCATCTTTTAACTATTAAGGGTTAATGCCACACTGTCAACGTTAGGCTTGCACGGATCGGAAGGACCTTAGGAACATACCTGAGGTCGAATTGTGCTTCTCACCCTAACGGTTCTCTCACTGTCACCCAAAAGCAAATGACGTTGTGGGGCAGGCTTCATTTTGGGCCTACTTTTCTAATGGTCGCTGCGCTCAGACCGAGCGAGCTACGGTCAAGCGGGATATCTCGTTGAACTCGGCACGGCCTAGAGATTATGTTTATGCCATTGCCTGCTCTCTGTGTCTTTGAGAACCGCACTTTTTCACTCCAGCCTTGCTGTGTGTGCGTGTGAGAGCTTTTCTTTGACATCTGTTGGGAGAAATGACTGATTTACAGTTCATGAGGGTTACCTAGTCACACATATGAAGTTTTGAAAAGATCTGACCTTTTTAACCCTTGGAAACTGCCACTGTGACATCATTAAAGGCACTTCCGGTTGGCGCAGGAAGCTATAAGTAAACCCATGTCTTGATTGACATAGAAACTTACAGAATCCTGAGTTTTAAGTCCTTACGTTAAGAATTGACTGATTTACACAGGGTTGAATGCACTATGTCTATCAAACTGCAGGCAGGTAATGGAAAAACACTTTTAGGGTGATTTTAACCACTTCCGGTTGGTCCAGGAAGCCTAGAATCAACACAGGTAGACCTCATACTGGCCTGATGGACTGTTACCAAAGACAGGTTCATACGGCATTCATAACCCATATAGACTTCAGGTTGAATTTAGGGGTGCAGGCAATGTATTCCTATGGGGAGAGAAATCAATGCAAACTATTTGAAGTAAACACCTTCTTTTAACTATTAAGGGTTAATGCCACACGGTCAACGTTAGGCTTGCACGGATGGGAAGGACCTTAGGAACGTACCTGAGGTCGAATTGTGCTTCTCACCCTAACGGTTCTCTCACTGTCACCCAAAAGCAAATGACGTTGTGGGGCAGGCTTCATTTTGGGCCTACTTTTCTAATGGTCGCTGCGCTCAGACCGAGCGAGCTACGGTCAAGCGGGATATCTCGTTGAACTCGGCACGGCCTAGAGATTATGTTTATGCCATTGCCTGCTCTCTGTGTCTTTGAGAACCGCACTTTTTCACTCCAGCCTTGCTGTGTGTGCGTGTGAGAGCTTTTCTTTGACATCTGTTGGGAGAAATGACTGATTTACAGTTCATGAGGGTTACCTAGTCACACATATGAAGTTTTGAAAAGATCTGACCTTTTTAACCCTTGGAAACTGCCACTGTGACATCATTAAAGGCACTTCCGGTTGGCACAGGAAGCTATAAGTAAACCCATGTCTTGATTGACATAGAAACTTACAGAATCCTGAGTTTTAAGTCCTTACGTTAAGAATTGACTGATTTACACAGGGTTGAATGCACTATGTCTATCAAACTGCAGGCAGGTAATGGAAAAACACTTTTAGGGTGATTTTAACCACTTCCGGTTGGTCCAGGAAGCCTAGAATCAACACAGGTAGACCTCATACTGGCCTGATGGACTGTTACCAAAGACAGGTTCATACGGCATTCATAACCCATATAGACTTCAGGTTGAATTTAGGGGTGCAGGCAATGTATTCCTATGGGGAGAGAAATCAATGCAAACTATTTGAAGTAAACACCTTCTTTTAACTATTAAGGGTTAATGCCACACGGTCAACGTTAGGCTTGCACGGATCGGAAGGACCTTAGGAACGTACCTGAGGTCGAATTGTGCTTCTCACCCTAACGGTTCTCTCACTGTCACCCAAAAGCAAATGACGTTGTGGGGCAGGCTTCATTTTGGGCCTACTTTTCTAATGGTCGCTGCGCTCAGACCGAGCGAGCTACGGTCAAGCGGGATATCTCGTTGAACTCGGCACGGCCTAGACATTATGTTTATGCCATTGCCTGCTCTCTGTGTCTTTAAGAACCACACTTTTCACTCCATCCTTGCTGTGTGTGCGTGTGAGAGCTTTTCTTTGACATCTGCTGGGAGAAATGACTGATTTACAGTTTAGGAGGGTTACCTGGTCACACATATGAAGTTTTGGAGAGATGTGACTTTTCTAACCCTTCAAAACAGACAGTGTGACCCAATTAAAGGCACTTCCGGTTGGCACAGGAAGCTATAAGTAAACACATGTCTTGATTGACATAGCCACTTACAGAATCCTGAGTTTTAAGTCTTTAAGTTAAGAATTGACTGATCTACACAGGGTTGAATGCACTATGTCTATCAAACTGCATGCAGTGTATGGATCAACACTGATAAGGTGATTTCAACCACTTCCGGTTGCTTCAGGAAGCTTATAATTGGCACAGGTAGACCTCATAGTGGTCTGATGGACTGTCATAGAAGACAGGTTCATAAGTCATTCATAACCCACATAGGCTTCAGGTTGAATTTAGGGGTGCAGGCAATGTATTCCTATGGGGAGAGAAGTCAATGCAAACTCTTTGAAGTAAACACCTTCTTTTAACTATTAAGGGTTAATGCCACACGGTCAAGGTTAGGCTTGCACGGATCGGAAGGACCTTAGGAACGTACCTGAGGTCGAATTGTGCTTCTCACCCTAACGGTTCTCTCACTGTCACCCAAAAGCAAATGACATTGAGGGCCAGGCTTCCTTTTGCGCCTTCTTTTTTTCAAGGTCGCTGCACTCAGAGCGAGCTACGGTCAAGCGGGGCGTCTCGTTGAACTCTGCACAGCCTGGAGACTATGGCGATGCCATTTTTGTGTTGATTTCAGAATGCCATTTTGGTGATGGTCCCTCTCCGTTTAAACATATTGCTAATGTACAAAAGTCAACTAGCAAGTCAGTGTCCACCAGTCAATTAGATGTCATTCTGACACCAAACTGATACCAATTGACACCAAACCCACTTTTTCCAACTCATTTAGAAGCCAACTATCACATATGTCAGAGCAGGCCCATAATTCACAGCGCCATTAGTTTAAAACATAATAAAAACGTAAAACACATAGTTACGTTCTAGCTGCGGGTCCAGGTCAGACATTATGTGAAGGCCTATGTGAGGCGACCCCGAATCCCGAGTTTCGGCTCGATAGGTCCTTCGGTGCCCGAGTAAAACCCTAATTGGTGCTGAAAATCCACTTTTTCCATGCCTTGCTATGGGGTCCTTGAATGAGCTATCGGACCGAAACGTTGGGGTCCGTCTCTATGGGCCGAGCCGGTTCCAATGCACCTAGTCTTGTGTCTCTGAGACTTTTCTAAATGTCGCCATTTTCGTAATGGTCAAAATGAATTGAAATCATTGCAAATGTACGAGGCTATTTCTCGGTCCGAGAACCTTCTAGAGCCACCTAACTCACCACGCACTATCGACCCGAGGTCTAGAACAGGTTTCTAAAGTTTCGGAACTCTAGGTCTGACGGTTCTTTTTTAGCTCGAACAAAGCTAACTATTGGAGGCACTGTCTGTCTCTACAAACCCCAATACGTCCCTCCTTCCAAGTTGTGTGTCTGTGTGATTTAGTTTTCCTTTGAAATTTTATGGGAAAAATGACTGATTTACAGTTCATGGGGGTTGCCTAATCACACATATGAAGTTTTGGACAGATCTGACTTTTTAACCCCTCGAAACAGCCCCTGAGACACCAATTAAGGCACTTCCGGTTGTCACAGGAAGCTATAAGTCAACACATATCCTCACTGGGCTATGCTTTTACAGAATCCTGAGTTTTAAGTCCTTACGTTAAGAATTGACTGATTTACACAGGGTTGAATGCACTATGTCTATCAAACTGCAGGCAGGTAATGGAAAAACACTTTTAGGGTGATTTTAACCACTTCCGGTTGGTCCAGGAAGCTTAGAATCAACACAGGTAGACCTCATACTGGCCTGATGGACTGTTACCAAAGACAGGTTCATACGGCATTCATAACCCATATAGACTTCAGGTTGAATTTAGGGGTAAAGGCAATGTATTCCTATGGGGAGAGAAATCAATGCAAACTTTTTGAAGTAAACACCATCTTTTAACTATTAAGGGTTAATGCCACACTGTCAACGTTAGGCTTGCACGGATCGGAAGGACCTTAGGAACATACCTGAGGTCGAATTGTGCTTCTCACCCTAACGGTTCTCTCACTGTCACCCAAAAGCAAATGACGTTGTGGGGCAGGCTTCATTTTGGGCCTACTTTTCTAATGGTCGCTGCGCTCAGACCGAGCGAGCTACGGTCAAGCGGGATATCTCGTTGAACTCGGCACGGCCTAGACATTATGTTTATGCCATTGCCTGCTCTCTGTGTCTTTAAGAACCACACTTTTTCACTCCATCCTTGCTGTGTGTGCGTGTGAGAGCTTTTCTTTGACATCTGCTGGGAGAAATGACTGATTTACAGTTCACGAGGGTTACCTAGTCACACATATGAAGTTTTGAAAAGATCTGACCTTTTTAACCCATGGAAACTGCCACTGTGACACCATTAAAGGCACTTCCGGTTGGCACAGGAAGCTATAAATAAACTCATATCATGATTGGGGTATGCCTTTACAGAATCCCGAGTTTTAAGTCTTTACGTTAAGAACTGAGTTATTTACGGAGGGTTTAGTGAGTGTGTGTTATTTCAGAAAATCATAGAAAATCACAGAAATCTCGCAGAGCTCCGCAGCACACTTTAAAAAGATTCGTAAGAACAACCTGCAACTGGATCTGTAACCGTTGAAAAAAAAAACACCTATCCGTGAACATCACCAAGGTGTCGTTGTACGATTTCTCTTAAATGACGATAGATAAATGGCTGGTTCTTTTTTATTGACACCGGAGGCTCCTTGACTTTGACGTGAAGTGGAAAAATAATTTCTCTATTTTCATTTTGGACCTTTAATCCCAGATAAATGGCCATAACTCAAAAACCGTTGAGGCCTAGACGCCATCTTGTTCGGGGCCAACTGCCCATTATGCCGCCCCTACGCTCACCGAGTTTCGGCTTCTAAATATTTTCAGTTTTCGAGATAAGGCCCCGTCGTGAATCGTGATGTTTTGTAGCAATAGCCATATGATTGCTTATGCCCTCTTGTGGGAATTTCCGGGACATGGGAAAAATGACATAAATCTTATTATTTTTGTAAACGGAAACCGAATGTCCGACAACGTTCATTTGATGACTTCCTGGTAGGTCCGGCCCTGCCGCTCGGCCCGACGCCGTCCGCGAATTTTACAAACGATTTCGGACGTCTAGTAAGGGACCGTACATTTGCAATATGGACTTTCTCACTAACCATACAGGTACTGCCGAATTCTTCCCTTATGTATGCAAGGACCTGAAGGGTTGAGTCTGCTCTAAATGCTCCAATGAGGGTAAATTGATAAAGAATTCCACATGATTCATGGACATGAGAGTAATTGGAGTGATTGGGTGTAACTAGAGGGACTTTGTCTGCTGTCAGGAGGAAGCTGTACCACATTTTCACACTCATTTGAACAAATAACAACATAGCAATTTAGATGTGGAGTAAAAATTACCTTAGTTTTGAGCTCTCAATCTGAAGCACTTGTCATTCACACAAAACAGTTTACAGACTGTGAATTAGTGCAGTTTGTGTTCAGATTTCTTGGCAGTGCTGTAAGTAAAATGACGCTTGTACTTATCACATGAAACACACCCACAGTCTCCCAGAAAGCAGATCAACTTGATAAAAATTGACTTGGAATGTATTTTCAATGTAGAGACGGACAATCTATCATCAAAGAGGACAGGTGTTGATGAATGCCGGGTGTCATAAGTAAAAAATGCATCGTTACCGCCTTTCTGCCCCACAAACCCTAATCCTGATCTCGATCTGTCACGTGTTGACTCACATTTGAGAAGTAGAGCATGACACGGGTAGTCTGACTGACATCTAACTTGAAATCCTCCTGACTTCAGAGTCTGGAAAGGCTATTTACAGTTGAAGTCGGAAGTTTACATACAGTGGGGAGAACAAGTATTTGGTTCGTTGTCATGCTGGAAAACCCAGCCACGACCCATCTTCAATGCTCTTACTGAGGGAAGGAGGTTGTTGGCCAAGATCTCAGGATACATGGCCCAATCCATCCTCCCCTCAATACGGTGCAGTCGTCCTGTCCCCTTTGCAGAAAAGCATCCCCGAAGAATTATGTTTCCACCTCTATGCTTCACGGTTGGGATGGTATTCTTGGGGTTGTACTCATCCTTCTTCTTCCTCCAAACACAGCAAGTGGAGTTTAGACCAAAACCTCTATTGTTGTCTCATCAGACCACATGACCTTCTCCCATTCCTCCTCTGGATCATCCAGATGGTCATTGGCAAACTTCAGCAGGGCCTAGACATGCGCTGGCTTGAGCAGGGGGACCTTGCGTGCGCTGCAGGATTTTAATCCATGACTGCGTAGTGTGTTACTAATGGTTTTCTTTGAGACTGTGGTCCCAGCTCTCTTCAGGTCATTGACCAGGTCCTGCCGTGTAGTTCTGGGCTGATCCCTCACCTTCCTCATGATCATTGATGCCCCACGAGGTAAGATCTTGCATGAAGCCCGTCATCTTGAACTTCTTCCATTTTCTAATAATTGTGCCAACAGATGTTGCCTTCTCACCAAGCTGCTTACCTATTGTCCTGTAGCCCATCCCAGCCTTGTGCAGGTCTACAATTGTATCTCTAATGTCCTTACACAGCTCTCTGGTCTTGGCCATTGGGTTGGGTGAAGGGTAAATGTCCGATGACAGAAGGGGGGCAGGGGTCCATAGAAAGAGCAGTAGAGGGGGTGTAGGAAGGGGGTCCCTGATGATCTTCTTGGCCTTCCTGCAACAACCTGGTGCGACATCGGTGTCAGAGCTACAGTGCCTTTCAAAAGTATTCACCCCTTGGCATTTTTCATTTCATGTAATGGCAATACACAAAATAATCCAAATTGGTGAAGGGAAATGAAAATAATTACTTGTTTCAATTATTATTATTTTATGTAAAAGTGGTGGGTGAATATGTATCCACCCCTTTGCTATGAAGCCCCTAAATAAGATCTGGTGGAACCAATTACCTTCAGAAGTGACATAATTAGTTAAATAAAGTCATCTGTGTGCAATCTAAATGTTGATTTTCCAGTGACTTAATAAACGACTTTTAAATTTGGTGGTGGATCTTTGATTTCATGGGGCTATTTTGGATCCACTGGTCCTGGGCACATTAAGGTCAACGGCAATTGGGCGGCAAATTGGGTTTCAGTTGGGTGTTGTTTTTACAGTACCACTCAACTTTGAACTTGATCCACACCCAGGCAAATGTGGCACCACAGATCTCAGAGTTCTGGGGCAATTCATTTATTCTTTGATGGTAACCAGGTGAAACTCAGAAACCTAGCTGTAGCAAGGACCTGAATAATATAATAATAATAATAATAATAATAATAATAATAATAATAATATAATAATAATAATAATAATACTGAAGGGTTGAGTCTGCTCTAAATGCTCCAATGAGGGTAAATTGATAAAGAATTCCACATGATTCATGGACATGAGAGTAATTGGAGTGATTGGGTGTAACTAGAGGGACTTTGTCTGCTGTCAGGAGGAAGCTGTACCACATTTTCACACTCATTTGAACAAATAACAACATAGCAATTTAGATGTGGAGTAAAAATTACCTTAGTTTTGAGCTCTCAATCTGAAGCACTTGTCATTCACACAAAACAGTTTACAGACTGTGAATTAGTGCAGTTTGTGTTCAGATTTCTTGGCAGTGCTGTAAGTAAAATGACGCTTGTACTTATCACATGAAACACACCCACAGTCTCCCAGAAAGCAGATCAACTTGATAAAAATTGACTTGGAATGTATTTTCAATGTAGAGACGGACAATCTATCATCAAAGAGGACAGGTGTTGATGAATGCCGGGTGTCATAAGTAAAAAATGCATCGTTACCGCCTTTCTGCCCCACAAACCCTAATCCTGATCTCGATCTGTCACGTGTTGACTCACATTTGAGAAGTAGAGCATGACACGGGTAGTCTGACTGACATCTAACTTGAAATCCTCCTGACTTCAGAGTCTGGAAAGGCTATTTACAGTTGAAGTCGGAAGTTTACATACAGTGGGGAGAACAAGTATTTGTCTTCGGTCAGTCAGGATCACCACTTCATTTTAAGAATGTGAAATGTCAGAATAATAGTAGAGAGAATTATTTATTTCAGCTTTTTTTATTTCTTTCATCACATGGGTGAATTTTGGCCCATTCCTCCTGACAGAGCTGGTGTAACTGAGTCAGGTTTGTAGGATCCTTGCTTGCAAATGCTTTTTCAGTTCTGACCACAAATTCTCTATAGGATTGAGGTCAGGGCTTTGTGATTACCACTCCAATACCCTGACTTTGTTGTCCTTAAGCCATTTTGCCACAACTTTGGAAGTATGCTTGGGGTCATTGTCCATTTGGAAGCCCCATTTGTGACCAAGCTTTAAATTGGTGGCTTGAGATGTTGCTTCAATATATCCACATAATTTTCCGTCCTCATGATGCCATCTATTTTGTGAAGTGCGCCAGTCCCTCCTGCAGCAAAGCACACACACAACATGATGCTGCAACCCCCGAGCTTCACGGATGGGATGGTGTTCTTCGGTTTGCAAGCCTCGCCATTTTTCCTCCGAGCAGAGGAATACCTATGTGAGAATGCTGTTCATCGACTACAGCTCGGCATTCAACACCTAGTACCCTCCAAGCTCGTCATCAAGCTCGAGACCCTGGGTTTCGACCCCGCCCTGTGCAACTGGGTACTGGACTTCCTGACGGGCCGCCCCCAGGTGGTGAGGGTAGGCAACAACATCTCCTCCCCGCTGATCCTCAACACTGGGGCCCCACAAGGGTGCGTTCTGAGCCCTCTCCTGTACTCCCTGTTCACCCACGACTGTGTGGCCACGCACGCCTCCAACTCAATCATCAAGTTTGCGGACGACACAACAGCTTGATTACCAACAACGACGAGACGGCCTACAGGGAGGAGGTGAGGGCCCTCGGAGTATGGTGTCAGGAAAATAACCTCACACTCAACGTCAACAAAACTAAGGAGATGATTGTGGACTTCAGGTAACAGCAGAGGGAACACCTCCCTATCCACATCAAAGGGACAGTAGTGGAGAGGGTAGCAAGTTTTAAGTTCCTCGGCATACACATCACAGACAAACTGAATTGGTCCACTCACACAGACAGCATCGTGAAGAAGGCGCAGCAGCGCCTCTTCAACCTCAGGAGGCTGAAGAAATTCGGCTTGTCACCAAAAGCACTCACAAACTTCTACAGATGCACAATCGAGAGCATCCTGGCGGGCTGTATCACCGCCTGGTACGGCAACTGCTCCGCCCTCAACCGTAAGGCTCTCCAGAGGGTAGTGAGGTCTGCACAACGCATCAACGGGGGCAAACTACCTGCCCTCCAGGACACCTACACCACCCGATGTTACAGGAAGGCCATAAAGATCATCAAGGACAACAACCACCCGAGCCACTGCCTGTTCACCCCGCTATCATCCAGAAGGCGAGGTCAGTACAGGTGCATCAAAGCTGGGACCGAGAGACTGAAAAACAGCTTCTATCTCAAGGCCATCAGACTGTTAAACAGCCACCACTAACATTGAGTCGCTGCTGCCAACACACTGACACTGACTCAACTCCAGCCACTTTAATAATGGGAATTGATGGGAAATGATGTAAATATATCACTAGCCACTTTAAACAATGCTACCTTATATAATGTTACTTACCCTACATTATTCATCTCATATGCATACGTATATACTGTACTCTATATCATCGACTGCATCCTTATGTAATACATGTATCACTAGCCACTTTAACTATGCCACTTTGTTTACATACCCATCTCATATGTATATACTGTACTCGACACCATCTACTGTATCTTGCCTATGCTGCTCTGTACCATCACTCATTCATATATCCTTATGTACATATTCTTTATCACCTTACACTGTGTATAAGACAGTAGTTTTGGAATTGTTAGTTAGATTACTTGTTGGTTATTACTGCATTGTCGGAACTAGAAGCACAAGTATTTCGCTACACTCGCATTAACATCTGCTAACCATGTGTATGTGACAAATAAAATTTGATTTGATTTGATTTGATTTGATTTGGGTCATTATGGCCAAACAGTTCTATTTTTGTTTCATCAGACCAGAGGACATTTCTCCAAAAAGTACAAGCTTTGTCCCCATGTGCAGTTGAAAACCGCAGTCTGGCTTTTTTTTATGGCAGTTATGGAGCAGTGGATTCTTCCTTGCTGAGAGGTCTTTCAGGTTATGTCCATACAGAACTCGTTGTACTGTGGATATAGATAATTTTGTACCTGTTTCCTCCAGCATCTTCACAAGGTCCTTTGCTGTTATTCTGGAATTGATTTGCACTTTTCACACCAAAGTACGTTCATCTCTAGGAGACAGAACGCATCTCCTTCCTGAGCGGTGTGACGGCTGCGTGGTCCCATGGTGTTTGTACTTGCCTAATATTGTTTGTACAGATGAATGTGGTAAATTCAGGCATTTGGAAATTGCTCCTAAGGATGAACCAGACTTGTGGAGGTCTACAATTTCTTTTCAGAGGTCTTGGCTTATTTATTTTGATTTTCCCATGGTGTCAAGCAAAGAGGGCACTGCGTTAGAAGGTAGGCCTTGAAATACATCCACAGGTACACCTCCAATTGGCTCAAATTATGTCAATTAGCCTATCAGAAGCTTCTAGAGCCATGACATCATTTTCTGGAATTTTCCAAGCTGTTTAAAGTCACAGTCAACTTAGTGTATGTAAACTTCTGACCCACTGGAATTGCGATACAGTGAATTATAAGTGAAATAATCTGTCTGTAAACAATTGTTGGAAAAATGACTTGAGTCATGCCCAAAGTAGATGTCCTAACCGACTTGCAAAAACTGTAGTTTGTTAACAAGACATTTGTGGGGTGGTTGAAAAGCGAGTTTTAATGATATCAACTTAAGTTTATGTAAACTGGCATGGCAGGCACCCCCTTCCAAATCAACTGTTGGATTTTCAAATCCAAACGAGAGGTCAATACCCCAGGAAAATGTTTTTACGTTTGAGAAAACCAATCAAAGCTCAAGCCAACTTCTGCATGAATACTGCACTAACAAGGGACTCTTGTCCAGACCAGTGTGTCACAGCTCTCCCTCACTGTGTACCGAGTCAGCCAGGCTACAGCACGGGCACACGAAAAGTCACTATAGCCAACAGAATAACACAACTACATTGAATTTATCAATCATCCCTCTCAAGTACGGTGACATCGTTCTCTGGTTTATTTGACAGCCATCTTTGTTACTTGTGAGGAGTCTGTGTTATGCACTATAGCCCATTACCATATATGTGATTGAATATTATCTGCTGTTGGCTTGTGTGGATGTATGTGTTATGCAACATAGCTGACTTGAAACATTGTTAACAGTTTCAGGGCCATGGACCTTTCTCATGGTGGAAAAATACAGAATAACATGAAGACAGGAACTGTGGAATGAGTTGGGGGGGCACATTCAGAACGTAGTGTTGCGGGAACAAACGGTATTTTGTTAGATAACAGGAACCAGGTGTGAGATAACTGTATTGAGTGTGTGAGCGCATAGACAGTCTACACAACTACAACGACTGACCGCTGAAACGTTTAGGGGGCTGGGACCAGCTCGGGCGCCAACAATCAACGATAGGCTGAGTGAGTTTTAACCACGCCCAGTCTCTACTCTGACAGGCCAGCTCGGAAGCAGGAACTACTTCTGTCAAGAGTATATTATAATATCTTTGTCAGGGACAAGTCAGTTCTCTGTTTTGCCCTGCGAGGTGTGACAGAGAGCCCGTATATACGAAAATTGCTTAACTAATAAAAAAGACATAGCATACAATGCGGTGACTCATTGTCATATTTATCCTGACACCAGATTCGATTGACGCAACCCTAACATATGAAACGCCGTATTTTTAAACCAATGATTAAATACTGTAGTAAATTTTAGTTACAGCTAATTAGTCACTGACACCTTGTTAGTAGTCTGAAAATAATGACTAACAAGGGAGCCAAAATGTCCTTTAAATTGGGGAATTTGGAAATTGGGTGACTGATGCATCTGCATTGCTTAGAGATTATAAAGTTTAATAGTCACATGTACAGGGTTGCAGATGTAATTAGAGTGTACAGTGAAATTCTTAATCTCAGAACTCCAACATTGCAGGACAATGTGAATAAAAATAATAACAAAAAATGTAAATAATATATACATATTAACAACTGTAGCAATGATAAATGACCATTGGGTTGGGTGAAGGGTAAATGTCCGATGACAGAGAGAGGGGGGGTGGGGGTCCATAGAAAGAGCAGTAGAGGGGAGGGGGGTGTAGGAAGGGGGTCCCTGATGATCTTCTTGGCCTTCCTGCAACAACCTGGTGCGACATCGGTGTCAGAGCTACAGTGCCTTGCAAAAGTATTCACCCCCTTTTCATTTCATGTAATGGCAATACACAAAATAATCCAAATTGGTGAAGGGAAATGAAAATAATTACTTGTTTCAATTATTATTATTTTATGTAAAAGTGGTGGGTGAATATGTATCCACCCCTTTGCTATGAAGCCCCTAAATAAGATCTGGTGGAACCAATTACCTTCAGAAGTGACATAATTAGTTAAATAAAGTAATCTGTGTGCAATTTAAATGTCACATGATCTGTTACATGATCTCAGTATACATACACCTGTTCTGAACGGCCCCAGAGTCTGCAACACTACTAAGCAAGGGGCACCAAGAAACTTTGAACATCCCACGGAGCACCATTAAATCCATTATAAAAAAATGGAAAGAATATGGCACCACAACAAACCTCAAGGACCAGGCAAGGAGGGCATTAATCAGAGGCAACAAAGAGACCAAAGATAACCCTGAAGGAGCTGCAAAGCTCCACAGCGGAGATTGAATTATCTGTTCATAGTACCACTTTAAGCTGTTCACTCCATAGAGCTGGACTTTATGGAAGTATGGCCAGAAAAAAAAGCCAATGCTTAAAGAAAAAATATAAGAAAACCCATTTGTTGTTTGCCAAAAGTCATGTGGGAGGCTCCCCAAATATATGAAAGAATGTACTCTGGTCAGATGAGACTAAATCTGAGCATTTTGGCCATCAAGGAAAATGCTATGTTTGGTGCAAACTAAACACCTCTCATCACCCTGAGAACACCAATTCCACAGTGAAGCATGGTGGTGGCAACATCATTATGTGGGGATGTTTTTCATCGACACGGACTGGGAAACTGGTCAGAATTGAAGGAATGATGGATGGCGCTAAATACAAGGACATTCTTGAGGGAAACCTGTTTCAGTCTCCCAGAGATTTGAGACTGGGACGGAGGTTCAATTTCCAGCAGGACAATGACCCTAAGCATACTGCTAAAGCAAAACTCGAGTGGTTTACGGGGAAACATTAAAATCTCTTGGAATGGCCTAGTCAAAGCCCAGACCTCAAACCAATTGAGAATCTGTGGTGTGACTTAAAGATTGCTGTACACCAGTGGAACCCATCAAACTTGAGGGAGCTGGAGCAGTTTTGCCATGAAGAATGGGCAAATCTCCCAGTGGCGAGATGTGCCAAGCTTATAGAGACATACGCCATGAGACTTGCAGCTCTAATTACTGCAAAAGGTGGTTCTACAAAGTATTGAGTTTGGGGGGATGAATAGTTATGCAAATTTCTTCAGCATCCTGAGGTTGAAGAGTCGCCGTCAAACCTTCTTCGCCAAGGTGTTTGTGAGTTTTGACCATTTTATCTCATCAGAGATGTGTACGCCGAGGAACTTGACGTTTTTAACCATCTTCACACTGACCCCGTTGATGAGGATGGGGGTGTGCCTAGCCTGGTTCCTCTTGAAGTGCACAATTAGCTCCTATGTTTTGCTGATGTTGAAGGAGATGTTGTTTACTGTACCAGGCACAACGCCGTGAGAGTGCCTACCTCATCCGTGCAGGCCGTCGAGCTCATTGTTGGTAATCAGTCATACTACTGTTGTGTCGTCAACTTGATGACGGAGTTGGAACTGTGAGGCCACACTTTAGTAGGTACAGTATGTAGGAAGTACAGGAGGCGACATAACAATGCACTTTGTTTTGTTTCTAACACACTGTACTGGAGGGGTTGACTCTCTGCCCTGACGACGACTCACATTATTACAATGGATCTTCAATAATACGATGAATTACCAGTATGCATCGACATGCATCTTCAATAGGATCTAGAACATTTACATTACATTTAAGTCATTTAGCAGACGCTCTTATCCAGAGCGACTTACAAATTGGTGCATTCACCTTATGACATCCAGTGGAACAGCCACTTTACAATAGTGCATCTAAATCTTTTAGGGGGGGGGGGAGTGAGAAGGATTACTTATCCTATCCTAGGTATTCCTTAAAGAGGTGGGGTTTCAGGTGTCTCCGGAAGGTGGTGATTGACTCCGCTGTCCTGGCGTCGTGAGGGAGTTTGTTCCACCATTGGGGGGCCAGAGCAGCGAACAGTTTTGACTGGGCTGAGCGGGAACTGTACTTCCTCAGTGGTAGGGAGGCGAGCAGGCCAGAGGTGGATGAACGCAGTGCCCTTGTTTGGGTGTAGGGCCTGATCAGAGCCTGGAGGTACTGAGGTGCCGTTCCCCTCACAGCTCCGTAGGCAAGCACCATGGTCTTGTAGCGGATGCGAGCTTCAACTGGAAGCCAGTGGAGAGAGCGGAGGAGCGGGGTGACGTGAGAGAACTTGGGAAGGTTGAACACCAGACGGGCTGATGTGGCTTTAGCAGTAGAGACAGAGTTGGAAAATGTAGAGAGGAGGGAGTGAAAGGATGCCAGGTCCGCAGGGAGGCGAGTTTTGCCTGCCTTGTGAGTAGGGGGGAAGGTGAGAGGGTGAGGTCAAAAGAGGAGAGGAGTGGAAAGAAGGAGGCAGAGAGGAATGAGTCAAAGGTAGACGTGGGGGAGGTTAAAGTCGCCCAGAACTGTGAGAGGTGAGCCGTCCTCAGGAAAGGAGCTTATCAAGGCATCAAGCTCATTGATGAACTCTCCGAGGGAACCTGGAGGGCGATAAATGATAAGGATGTTAAGCTTGAAAGGGCTGGTAACTGTGACAGCATGGAATTCAAAGGAGGCGATAGACAGAAGGGTAAGGGGAGAAAGAGAGAATGACCACTTGGGAGAGATGAGGATCCCGGTGCCACCACCCCGCTGACCAGAAGCTCTCGGGGTGTGCGAGAACACGTGGGCGGACGAGGAGAGAGCAGTAGGAGTAGCAGTGTTATCTGTGGTGATCCATGTTTCCGTCAGTGCCAAGAAGTCGAGGGACTGGAGGGAGGCATAGGCTGAGATGAACTCTGCCTTGTTGGCCGCAGATCGGCAGTTCCAGAGGCTACCGGAGACCTGGAACTCCACGTGGGTCGTGCGCGCTGGGACCACCAGATTAGGTGGCCGCGGCCACGCGGTGTGGAGCGTTTGTATGGTCTGTGCAGAGAGGAGAGAACAGGGATAGACAGACACATAGTTGACAGGCTACAGAAGAGGCTACGCTAATGCAAGGAGATTGGTACGGCAAGTGGACTTACGTAGCAAGAATCTTATTGACTAAAATGATTAAAATGATACAGTACTGCTGAAGTAGGCTAGCTGGCAGTGGCTGCGTTGTTGACACTACACTAATCAAGTCGTTCCGTTGAGTGTAATAGTTTCTACAGTGCTACTATTCGGGGGCTAGCTGGCTAGCTAGCAGTGTTGATTACGTTACGTTGCGTTAAAAGAACGACAATAGCTGGCTAGCTAACCTAGAAAATCGCTCTAGACTACACAATTATCTTTGATACAAGGACGGCTATGTAGCTAGCTATGTAGCTAGCTACGATCAAGCAAATCAAACCGTTGTGCTGTAATGAAATGAAATGAAAATGTGATACTACCTGTGGAGCGAAGCGGAATGCGACCGGGTTTTTGTTGGCTAGCTGTTAGCTGTTAGCTGTTAGCTGTTAGCTGTTAGCTAGCTAGCAGTGTCTCCTACGTTAAGGACGACAAATAGCTGGCTAGCTAACCTCGGTAAATTAAGATAATCACTCTAAGACTACACACTCTAAACTACACAATTATCTTGGATACGAAGACAGCAAAGACAACTATGTAGCTAGCTAACACTACACTAATCAAGTCGTTCAGTTGAGTGTAATAGTTTCTACGGTGGTGCTATACGGTGGACGTTAGCTATGTGGCTAGCTGCAGTAGACTACGTTAGGACGACGAAATACGATAATTACGCAATTATCTTTGATACAAAGACGGCTATGTAGCTAGCTAAGAAGAAATTGCTAAGATTAGACAAATCAAACCGTTGTACTATAATGAAATGTAATGAAAAGTAATGAAAAGTAATACTACCTGCGGACCGAAGTGCGAATGCGGCAGCTCGCTCCAACCCGGAAGTCTCAATCAGAGATACAAATCTCAGCCGATATATTTTTCTAATGAAAACCTCAGGGATGATTGATTCACTTGGCATATAATGGTGTCCGCCTGGGTTCCCTTGTTTCTATCTCAACATGTTCTTTCAATTCTCCCCACAGTTCATATCAGTGAGTTGTGCAGGTTGTACTTCAATGGGAAAGGTGGAGAGACTACCCAGCTAGCGCATAACATTCTGAGAACCATATATTTATCAGAGCTTGGTGAGAGCGTTGTTGTCCTGTAGTTATTTTGAGTACAACCTTCCAACAAATATCTTGGAACGGTGCAGGATAGATGCTTGGCTTTGGAACATTCTCAGCACAAAATAAATACATTTTTGGGGGTATTTCATTACTTTAACAGAAGGTTTCATAAAAGTTCACATTTCAATTTTATTTCAATTTTGGTAGTATTCTAGGAACATTCTGCAACTGGTTCGACATTGGGAATGTCCTAAAATAGTTCAGAGAACGTTAAGAAACAATGTTCTTCTGTGGGAATTTTAGTACTTTAGCATAACATTTTCTACAGGCAGAGACGTAACCAGAGTTTGAGTTCTAGTGAGGGCCGGAAAGAATGCTTCTTTTGAAGCTGGACAGTTTTTATTCTGAAGAAAGAACATGCTTTTATCCAGATTCCCCCAATCTATATTTTCATCTATTCAGTCAGGTTGCAAATAAAGTGCCATTTTAGATGTATTTTGTCTGGAGCAATTGTACTGTTTAAAACACTATGATGAACTGTATTCCAAATAGCCTACTGTTAAATCATGTCACTTTATCTAGGTTGACTGGTTGAGTCACTATGAGGAGCGGCAGGTAGCCTAGTGGTTAGAGCGTTGGACTAGTAACCGAAAGGTTGCTAGACTGAATCACCGAGCTGACAAGGAAAAAGCTGTAGTTCTGCCCCTGAACAAGGCAGTTAACCTGCTGTTCCTAGGCCGCCCCTGTAAATAAGAATTTGTTCTGAACTGACTTGCCTAGTAAAATTAAAATAAATGAGGACTACTCTGAAGTCAATATTTTGATTTTCATAAAACATTTCTTAAGGTCCAAGTTAGTCTTTCATTAGGTACTGCATATCTTTCCTGGCAAACCTCACCTAACTTTATGCTTTTCAAATGGGTGTTCTTTTTACAGTATTACACAACTTGAAACCCCCCAAGCCTATTGAAAAAAGGAGGCGTGTTTATCGTTTCTAGTTGAGGTGTACGACTGAATAAAATGAGGGAGGATGGGAGGCTGAGTGCACAGGACGGAGAGGTGAAGACAGGTGCATGCAAACAGACATTTATGGCACAATATACCCTGCTTTTACTATATGACATGTTTGATGTGGCACACATCTCATTGACTAGGCTGGGCTAAGAAGTAACATCTGTTTTAATGCATTTATGCCATTTAGAGCCACATCAGGGAAAACAGTCAAAACAAATGTATATTTACTCACGTTTGCTGCTGGGATACACGAAGGAAACTAAAACAATTAATCGAGTTTTGCACTAGAAGCTGGAAGATACCCAACAACAGGTGAAGGTGGAGTTTTAATGCCAGCCTTTCCCGACAAACATTGTGGCCATGTTCCCCTGCTAAGACGTGGCATGCATCAACCAATGATTGGGTACTACTGTGTCATTGATGTGGATAGCTGATACATAAAATACCTATCAAGGCGTTGTAAGAGCTGGCATGCGTCAGCAATGCCTGGGCGGAGGTACAGTACATGCCCATTAAGTCATAGGAGCATTAGCAGCTCTTAAAGTGCCAGAACCACATTTTGGCCTTTGTAACACAAGCTCTGCTGAGTTATACCTACTATAATACGCTTAACTTGCTATAATAACTAAATCATTTGAATTGATTGCATTTATATATTGCCTTTCCAGCTGCTCAAAGTGCTGTAATGGGGGGCAAACTCACCTCATCCACCATAAATGTGTAGCACCCACTTGGGTGATGCATGGCAACCATCTGTGCCAGAACGCGCACCACACATCAGCTATCAGGTGGAGAGGTGAGGAGTGTTATTTGCCAATATGGAATGAGGGGCATGATTAGGTGGTCATGATGGAAATGGGGCCATGATGTGATTTTACGGACAGGATCTAAATTTGATCACCCTGTTGCAGGAGATTGAAACCTTTGTCGTGTATTTGAGGTTTAAAAAGGCTTCTAAAGTTTGTAATTTCCACTTTGAATGTTTCATTTATATTTTTGTTCGGTATATACTGAAAACATACTACCGTTCAAAAGCTTGGGGTCACTTAGAAATGTCCTTGTTTTTGAAAGAAAAGCACATTTTTTTTGTCCATTTAAAATAACATCAAATTGATCAGAAATACAGTGTAGACATTGTTACTGTTGTAAATGACTATTGTACCTGGAAACGGCTGATTTGTTTATGGAATATCTACATAGGCGTACAGAGGCCCATTATCAGCAACCATCACTCCTGTGTTCCAATGTACGTTGTGTTAGCTAATCCAAGTTGATCATTTTTAAAAGGTCTTTCGCAATTACGTTAGCACATCTGAAAACTGTTTTTCTGATTAAAGAAGCAATAAACCTGGCCTCCATTACACTAGTTGAGTATCTAGAGCATCAGCATTTGTGGGTTCAATTACAGGCTCAAAATGGCCAGAAACAAAGGCCTTTCTTCTGAAACTCGTCAGTCTATTCTTGTTCCAAGAAATTGCCAAGAAACTGAAGATCTCATTCAACGCTGTGTACTACTCCCTTCACGGAACAGTGCAAACTGGATCTAACCAGAATAGAAAGAGTGGTGGGAGGCCCCGGTGCACAACTGAGCAAGAGGACAGGTATATTAGAGTGTCTAGTTTGAGAAACAGACACCTCACAAGTCCTCAACTTGCAGCTTCATTAAATAGTAACCTCCAAAACACCAGTCTCAACGTCAACAGTGAAGAGGCGAATCCGGGATGCTGGCAGCAGGGGTTCAAACTCCAGAACCCAGTTCCTTCATTGGAATATAAAAATGTATTTTATCTAACAAAACTATGCTACAATTTATCTCTGGGACCCTCAGGATGAGAAATCAGAGTAAGATTATTGAATGTAAGTACATTATTTACTTTCAGAGGTGAATGTATCCAACCAGTTGTCGTGATAAATGTTTTTTGTTGTTGTGCACTCTCCTGAAAAAATAGCAAGGTGTATTTTCACTGTAATAGCTACTGTAAATTGGACAGTGCAGTTAGATTAAAAACCCCTTTGGATCGGACCCTTTGTTTCAATATTCACCTAAAATGACATACCCAAATTTATCTGCCTGTAGCTCAGGACCTGAAGCAAGGATATGCATATTCTTGATACCGTTTTAAAGGAAACACTTTGAACTTGATGCAAATTTGAAACGAATGTAGGAAAATACAACACATTGGATCTGGTAAAAGATCTGGTATAATACAAAGGGAAAAAATGTTTTTTTTATCAGATTTTTTCTATCCTCTTTGAAATGCAAGAGAAAGGCCACAATTTATCATTCCAGTCTAGGCACCATTTAGAATTTGGCCACTAGATGGCAGTAGTGTATGTGCAAAGTTTTAGACTGATCCAATGAACCAATGAAATTGGAGCCAAGTCCCATACTGTACGTTCCAAAACTGACCAAAGATGTGAACATTCTAATTCATCAAAAGCTTTTTCTGCGTTGAGAGAGAGAACTGCCCAAGGAGCTTTGGTTTCTGATGAAGCATGTTAGATATGTAATAGAAAACAGAGATTATCGGGGATAATCGTTTTTTACAAACCAGCTTTGGTTCGGATGTACCAATTTGGGTTTTGAGTTTTGAGACGGGACGGCATGATTTGAGAACATAGTTTAATATCTGTGTCTATCAAAGTTAAAGGGCGATCGTGAGAGCACTTGTTGGCCTCCTTACCTTTTTTTATGAAAGCGAAATTAGTGCTGTATTTACATCCATTTCAAATGAACGGCTATGCTTATCATTTCAACTAACAGTGGACCTGATTGGTTCCAAAATTTTAAATAGACCTCAGGAGGAATACTATCACAACCAGGTGATTTGCCTTCATTCATGTTATCCAATGCCCTTTTGAGTTCAAGGTGACAGGTTCAGGCTCCCAGCAAGCCGTTAAAATGTGGTTGTTTATCTACCTTACTTGAATGCAATGACTGTCACTCTGGATAACATCTCTGCTAAATTACCAAGATGTAAATGTAAAAGGAACACTTGCAAAGCACACTGGGTATTATACTAATGAGCTTCACTACTAAACAAGACCAAATTTGGTCAGTCTGGACCAAATCTGAACCAATCATAGAAGTTTAGTAAGCATAGTACAGCACAGTACAGTACAGTAGAGCATAGTAAAGTATAGTGGAGTACGGTAGATTCCCGAACATGTGAAATGTAGACGTCTACGTTTAGGTCAAATCAAGGCCGGTTCGGACCGGGACAGATCTGAACCAATCATAAACATCTATCTTTGTGGACGTTGTGACGTTGAAGTCAATGCCGGTCCGTACCGGACCAAAAATCTGCATTTGAAGATGTTAAAATCAAAGCCAGGGCGGACTGACCAAATTTGAACAACTTTTTAACGTCCATGGACGTCCAGCGTCAGTCGCTGCTCATTCATAATTCATAATTGCCTTCATCTCGCTTTCAGATGAATCGACTTGTGGTTATCATTGTGACTATCCTTGTCCCCACTGGATACAGTGCTGCAGAAGTTTGTAAGTGATTATTTTATTATTTTGTTGGCCTGTGACTGTCTTCTGCTATACATTTTGTGACTCTTTGCATAACTTTTCCCCTTTTCAATTTGAACAGTGTGGTGTTACCATGATCCTAGTTGTAGTAAGTATTGATTTTAACCCCATGGTTACAGTGTACACTGAGTATACAAAACATTAGGAACACCTTCTTAATATTGAGTTGGACAGCCTCAATTCATTGGGAAATGGACTCTACAAGGTGTCGAAAGCATTCCACAGGGATGCTGGCCCATGTTGACTCAGTTGTGTCAACATGGAAAACTGTTGAGCATGAAAAACAAATCAGCTTTGCAGTTCTTGACACAAGCCGGTGCTCCTGTCACGTACTACCATACCCTGTTTGAAGGCACTTCAATCTTTTGTCTTGCCGATTCAACCGCTGAATGATACACAATCTCAATTGTCACAAGGCATAATAAACCTTCTTTAACCTGTATCTTCCTTCTTGAACCTGTCTCTTCCCCCCCATCTACACTGATTGAAGCGATTTTAACAAGTGCTATAAATAAGCTTTCACCTGGTCAGTCTTTGTCATGGAAAAAGCAGGTGTTAATGTTTTGTGTACTCAGTGTAATTTTTATTCACAAATTGTACATTAAGTATTTGCTTGAAGTGATTGTAATGGCAGTGGATAAGAGACTATAGAATTTATATATTAGCATATTATATGACACTTATAAAACAATGGTATATTGAAACCATTGTATGATTGATTCCATGTTAAGATGACACCACTTGGTCCACCATTGCCAGTGAACATTGCAATGGATCCCGTCAGTCTCCCATCAACATCATCTCCACGTCGGCAGTGGGCGACGCAAACCTGGCTGAATTCAACTTCACCAAATACGGAGACAACTCTACAATGAAGAATATCAAGAACACTGGCGAAGCTGGTGAGGAGATTGAATGGATGACTTGCCTTCTCAATCCATCAGTGGTGGAAAAAGTACCCCATTTTCATAGTTGAGTAAAAGTAAAGATACCTTAAAAGAAAATGACACAAGTAAAAGTGAAAGTCACCCAGTAAAATACTACTTGAGTAAAGTAAAGTCCACAAGTATTTAGTTTTAAAGTATAAATCATTTAAAATGTCTTATATTAAGAACCAGACAACACAATTATTATTATTTTTTTTTAATTTACGGATTGCCAGGGAACAGTTCAACACTCAGACAAAATTCATAAAGGAAACATTTGTGTTTAGTGAGTCTGCCAGATCAGAGGCAGAGATGACCAGGGATGTTCTCTTGATAAGTGCGTGAATTAGACAATTTTCCTGTCCTGCTAAGTATACAAAATGTAACAAGTACTTTTGGGTTTCAGGGAAAATGTAAGTAAAAGTACATTATTTTCATTAGGAATGTAGTGAAGTAAAAGTTGTAAAAAAATCTGGTGAAGGTGAAAGAGGAGGAGAGAGATAGAGGAGGGCCTGGTGAAGGTGAAATAGGAGGAGAGAGATAGAGGAGGGCCTGGTGAAGGTGAAATAGGAGGAGAGAGATAGAGGTGGGTCTGGTGAAGGTGAACGAGGAGGAGAGAGATAGAGGAGGGCCTGGTGAACGTGAAATAGGAGGAGAGAGATAGAGGTGGGTCTGGTGAAGGTGAAATAGGAGGAGAGAGATAGAGGAGGGCCTGGTGAAGGTGAAATAGGAGGAGAGAGATAGAGGAGGGCCTGGTGAAGGTGAAATAGGAGGAGAGAGATAGAGGAGGGCCTGGTGAAGGTGAAATAGGAGGAGAGAGATAGAGGTGGGTCTGGTGAAGGTGAACGAGGAGGAGAGAGATAGAGGAGGGCCTGGTGAAGGTGAAATAGGAGGAGAGAGATAGAGGTGGGTCTGGTGAAGGTGAACGAGGAGGAGAGAGATAGAGGGGGGCCTGGTGAAGGTGAACGAGGAGGAGAGAGATAGAGGGGGGCCTGGTGAAGGTGAACGAGGAGGAGAGAGATAGAGGTGGGTCTGGTGAAGGTGAACGAGGAGGAGAGAGATAGAGGGGGGCCTGGTGAAGGTGAAAAAATAGTAAAAATATAAATACTAAAGTTAAATACAGACTTTACAGACCCAAAAAACAGACCCCAAAAAACTACTAAAGCAGTACTTAAAGTATTTTTTATTTAAATACTGTACACCAATGCAACCCATACACAGTCCCACTTGAGGATAATGTACAGTACCAATCAAAAGTTTGGACACACCTACTCATTCAAGGGTTTTTCTTTATTTTTACTATTTTCTATATTGTAGAATAAGTGTTGACCTCATAACTATGAAATAAAACATATGGAATCATGTTCTAACCAAAAAAAGTGATAATCAAAGAAAAATATAATTCATGTTTAAGATTCTTCACAGAAGCCACTCTTTGACTTGATGACAGCTTTGCACACTCTTGGCATTATCTCAACCAGCTTCATGAAGTAGTCACCTGGAATGCTTTTCCAGCAGTCTTGAAGGAGTTCCCACATATGCTGATCACTTGTTGGCTGCTTTCCTTCACTCTGCAGTCCAACTGATCCCAAACCATCTCAATTGGGTTGAGGTTGGGTGATTGTGAAGGCCAGGTCATCTGATGCAGCACTCCACCACTCTACTTCTTGGACAAATAGCCCTCACACAGCATGGAGGTGTGTTTTGGGTCATTGTCGTGTTGAAAAACAAGTGATAGTCCCACTAAGCGCAAACCAAATGGGATGGCATATTGCTGCAGAATGCCGTGGTAGACGTGCTGGTTAAGTGTGCCTTAAATCACAGACAGTGTCACCAGCAAAGCACCCCCACACCATAACACCTCCTCCTCCATGCTTCACGGTGGGAACAACACATGAAGAGACCATCTGTTCACCTACTCTGTGTCTCACGAAGACACGGCGGGTTGGAACCAAAAATCTCAAATTTGGACTCATCAGACCAAAGGACAGATTTCCAC
The DNA here is from genome assembly GCF_023373465.1 of Oncorhynchus keta. NCBI lineage: Eukaryota > Metazoa > Chordata > Actinopteri > Salmoniformes > Salmonidae > Oncorhynchus > Oncorhynchus keta. The sequence goes on along the minus strand of NC_068443.1, from coordinate 14,905,925 downwards.
CGGTTAATTGTTCGTGGTTCTTGGCCCAAGCCAGTCTCTTCTTATTATTGTTGTCCTTTAGTAGTGGTATCTTTGCAGCAATTCGACCATAAAGGCCTTATTCACGTAGTCTCCTCTGAACAATAAATGTTGAGATGTGAACTCTGTGAAGCATTTATTTGGACTGCAATCTGAGTCTGATAACTCTAATGAATTCATCCTCTGCAGTAGAGGTAACTCTGGGTCTTCCTTTCTTGTGGCGGTCCTCATCTTGAGCTGTTCTTGCCACAATATGGACTTCGTATTTGACCAAATATGGCTATCTTTTGTATTGCACCTCTACCCGGTCACAACCCAACCGATTGGCTCAAACACCTATTCATTGAAATACATTCCAGGTGACAGCCTCATGAAGCCGTTTGAAAGAAGGCCAAGAGTGGGCAAAGCTGTCATCAAGGCAAAGGGTGGCTACTTTGAAGAATCTCAAATATGAAATATATTTTGATTTGTTTATCCCTTTTTTGGTTACCACATGATTGTGTTATTTCATAGTTTTCATGTCTTTACTATTATCCAACAATGTAGAAAATAAAATAAAAACTGGAATGAGTAAGTGTGATCAAACTTTTGACTTGTACTGTATGTACCAAACCAGGAACCTTAATGTTCGAAATGTAACCAATTCCTCTCTTTTTGTTCCTCCTCTCTTTCTTTCAGTCAAAGTGACGCTCACGAGTGGTGTCCAAGTTACAGGTGGGGCACTGTCTGAGGCCTATGACAGCCTGCAGTTTCACCTCCACTGGGGGAATGGTACCTCAGTACCTGGGTCGGAGCACACAGTGGATGGAACCCGCTACCCCATGGAGGTATGGAAAGGTTCAACGCAACCCACCCCACCACCCTTCATGGATTGGAGCATGCATGGCTGGAGGGAGTTTCCACCATATTCCAAACACTAGTCCATTACATTTGTTTGTTTATTTGAATCACCATTAGCTTTTGTTGAAGCAGCAGCTACTCTTCCTGTGGTCCTTTTAAATTCATGAGGAGAAATGTATGAGTGTACTTCGGGCGAAAAGAAGAGAATCTGAATGTAGCCCATGTTACATGTGGTGAATGTTTATACTAATGCAAATATACCACACTGCAATGGGTCAATATCGAGGTCTTAGTGATCTTTGAACAGCTGTATATTATGGCCGATTGTAGTCTACCTTTTTAAATGTATCATTACAGTGTTTTAATTTTTCAATGGATTCAGATAACTTTTTATATCAACTGTTATGCTTCACCTTTCAGTTGCACATAGTAAATGCCAAGTCTTCGCTCAATGGTAACACGACCACGGCCGTTGCAGACAGCACGGGACTCGCTGCTCTTGGCTTCTTCATAGAGGTGAGAGGATGCTTTAACTTTCCTAGAAATGGCGTCTATTTGTCCACAGTAGATTAGGCATTTTAATGTTTTATTGCTGTTTTTGATGACTAAAGTCTTTGTTTATCAAACAGGCCATGCCGGGTAATGCAACTGGTTCACCAGCAGCCTGGAATACTCTGACATCCTACTTGGCCAACATCACACTAAAAGGTGAGAGGAGAGATTTAACTGGTTCTGATTTGATCAAGAACTACTTTCTCAAAATAAAGTTTGTAATGATTTTTTTCTCTATTTATTCAAAATGAGTAATTTTCTTGTTCAATTTCAGTAGCATATGATTTTAGAATACGTTTTTTCTTTCTCTCTTCCTCAAGATGATATTGTGAACATTACTCATGCTATTTCATTGGATGAGCTCCTGGAAGGGGTGGACCGTACCAAATACTACCGTTACCTTGGCTCCCTGACCACTCCAAATTGCAACGAGGCTGTGGTTTGGACCGTGTTCAAGGACCCTATCAAAGTCAGCCAGGACTTGGTGAGTTTGTACAACAATTATACCATAAACTCAACACCATGGACTATAATCCCATATCGGTAACACTTTAAAATAAGGTTCCATTTGTAAAGAGTTTATAAAGGGGTTATAAATGTTATTAACAATTGTTGAATAATTTGTAAATGCATTATAAACCAATGAAAAGCTATATCGAATTGGTCAAAATAGTGCAATAACTGGTCAGTGTTTGCAAAATATTGAGCCAGTATTTACATCCAGTTATTAACCATTAATAAATGCACTTAGAAAATGCTTATAAGATTAACCCTTATGTGTTATCATATAACCTAATTTTCAATATTTGCACAGTTGAACAGTGATTTTCTCACTTTTGGGGTGTGATGCATAGGTGCTCTGTCCAAGGAACATAAGAGGTTTCTTTTAATGATGTGTCTAGACCACAAGGTTCCCTCGGGGACTGCTGCCCAGAAGAAATATCAGCATGTGCAGAGAAGCACCAGATTGAACTTCACTCAACTTTCTAGAGTTTTCCCTTTAGTTAACACTATCAACGTTTCCCTTTACTGTGGGAATTGTGATGGAATCAACGCAATATTAGCCACTTTCAATGCAACATACCGAAACATGACGAACTATGCAAGACTTAGTATGGAAAATAAACTATGCAAAATATGTTGTTGTAATCAAATCAAATCAAATTTCAAATCAAATCAAATTGTATTTGTCACATACACATGGTTAGCAGATGTTAATGCGAGTGTAGCGAAATGCTTGTGCTTCTAGTTCCGACAATGCAGTAATAACCAACAAGTAATCTAGCTAACAATTCCAAAACTACTACCTTATAGACACAAGTGTAAGGGGATAAAGAATATGTACATAAAGATATATGAATGAGTGATGGTACAGAGCGGCATAGGCAAGATACAGTAGATGGTATTGAGTGCAGTATATACATATGAGATGAGTATGTAAACAAAGTGGCATAGTTAAAGTGGCTAGTGATACATGTATTACATAAGGATGCAGTAGATGATATAGGGTACAGTATATACGTATACATATGAGATGAATAATGTAGGGTATGTAAACATTATATTGGGTAGCATTGTTTAAAGTGAATAGTGATATATTTGACATAATTCACCTTCAATTCCCATTATTAAAGTGGCTGGAGTTGAGTCAGTGTGTTGGCAGCAGCCACTCAATGTTAGTGGTGGCTGTTTAACAGTCTGATGGCCTTGAGATAGAAACTGTTTTTCAGTCTCTCGGTCCCAGCTTTGATGCACCTGTACTGACCTCGCCTTCTGGATGATAGCGGGGTGAACAGGCAGTGGCTCGGGTGGTTGTTGTCCTTGATGATCTTTATGGCCTTCCTGTGACATCGGGTGGTGTAGGTGTCCTGGAGGGCAGGTAGTTTGCCCCCGGTGATGCGTTGTGCAGACCTCACTACCCTCTGGAGAGCCTTACGGTTGTGGGCGGAGCAGTTGCCGTACCAGGCGGTGATACAGCCCGACAGGATGCTCTCGATTGTGCATCTGTAGAAGTTTGTGAGTGCTTTTGGTGACAAGCCGAATTTCTTCAGCCTTCTTCACGATGCTGTCTGTGTGGGTGGACCAATTCAGTTTGTCTGTGATGTGTACGCCGAGGAACTTAAAACGTACTACCCTCTCCACTACTGTTCCATCGATGTGGATAGGGGGGTGTTCCCTCTGCTGTTTCCTGAAGTCCACAATCATCTCCTTAGTTTTGTTGACGTTGAGTGTGAGGTTATTTTCCTGACACCACACTCCGAGGGCCCTCACCTCCTCACTGTAGGCCGTCTCGTCGTTGTTGGTAATCAAGCCTACCACTGTTGTGTCGTCCGCAAACTTGATGATTGAGTTGGAGGCGTGCGTGGCCACGCAGTCGTGGGTGAACAGGGAGTACAGGAGAGGGCTCAGAATGTTGAGGATCAGCGGGGTGGAGATGTTGTTGCCTGCCCTCACCACCCGGGGGCGGCCCGTCAGGAAGTCCAGTACCCAGTTGCACAGGGCGGGGTCGAGACCCAGGGTCTCGAGCTTGATGACGAGCTTGGAGGGCACTATGGTGTTAAATGCCGAGCTGTAGTCGATGAACAGCATTCTCACATAGGTATTCCTCTTGTCCAGATGGGTTAGGGCAGTGTGCAGTGTGGTTGAGATTGCATCGTCTGTGGACCTATTTGGGCGGTAAGCAAATTGGTGTTGGTCTAGGGTGTCAGGTAGGGTGGAGGTGATATGGTCCTTGACTAGTCTCTCAAAGCACTTCATGATGACGGAAGTGAGTGCTACGGGGCGGTAGTCGTTTAGCTCAGTTACCTTAGCTTTCTTGGGAACAGGAACAATGGTGGCCCTCTTGAAGCATGTGGGAACAGCAGACTGGTATAGGGATTGATTGAATATGTCCGTAAACACACCGGCCAGCTGGTCTGCGCATGCTCTGAGGGCACGGCTGGTGTTTCAGTTGCGGGCCGTGTCAGTGGCACTGTATTGTCCTCAAAGCGGGCAAAAAAGTTATTTAGTCTGCCTGGGAGCAAGACATCCTGGTCCGTATAGGCAGAAGGCAGAAGGCATCAGAGTAGAATTCTATTGCATTGACAGGCACGACTCAGGCCCATACTCTAGGTAACCAATCAAAGCTGCAGTAGGCCTACATGAAAATCGACCAATGCCATATATGGATCTGTGCCATTTACTTTGAACGGGACTGTTTTTACAGCATGAGCGGTTGTGAGTCGATGTGCTTGTTTTGAGATCAAAGTGAGAGCAACATGTAGCAACCTGTGCACATTTGTTAATATCCTTTGTTAGTTAGTGAGTTATTAGCCCATTTATAGATAGTTTGTAGTCAGCAATGGGGGAGTGATTTCTTCTTAGAAGAGCACACGTCTGCATTTCTAGACATCTTTGAAAAGAGAGTCAGGTAAAGAGAATTTTTTTCCCTTAACATTCTCTGAATTATTTGAGAACATTCCTAATGTCAAACCAGTTGGTGAACATTCCTAGAACATGACCAAAATTTAAATGACATGTAACCATGTTTGAACTTTTAACAAACATTCTGTTAAAGTAATGAAATACCAAGAAAATAAAGGTTCCTTAAATGTGCTGAGAATGTTCCAAATGCACTATTCCCAGAAAGTTGTGGGAAGTTTGTATGTAAAATAATCATAGGACAACCACACTCTTGCTGTCAGAGTTGTGTGTATAGGTGGCAGGGAAGTCAGGCGCAGGAGAGTCAAACGGAGTGTAAATGGAGTCTTTTAATATAAGTCCACTTAACATGCTCCAAACACTAAATATGTACATAGACAAACGAACATGGGTACGAGGACCCGTCGCGCACCTATACAACATAAAACAACACTTGACATAAAACAATCTCTGACAAAGACATGAGGGGAAACAGAGGGTTAAATACACAACAGGTAATGAATGGGATTGAAAACAGATGTGTGGGAAGACAAGACAAAACCAATGGAAAATGAAAAATGGATCAATGATGGCTAAAAGGCCGGTGACTTCGACCGTTGAGCACCGCCTGAACAAGGAGAGGCAACGACTTCGGCAGAAGTCGTGACACTGGCCAAGATCTAAGAAACATATGGTTATCAGAACGTTATGCCCTAGCTGGGTTGTAACGGATTACACAGTAAGGGAGAAGATGTAATATCCACTGGGGTAGTACAACAAAATATAATTCATATGTGATGTACTAACTGGCTCTGCAAAAACTCATGAACATACAATTTAAGTCGAAAGTGTACATACACCATAGATAAATACATTTCAGCTCAGTTTTTTCACAATTCCTGACATTTAGTCAGAGTAAAAATTTCCTTTTTTTTTAGGACAGTTAAGATCACCACTTTATGTTAAGAATGTGAAATGTCAGAATAATAGTAGAGAGAATTATTTATTTCAGCTTTTATTTCTTTCATCACATTCCCAGTGGTCAATTAGTACTTGGTAGCCTTGCCTTTAAATTGTTTAACTTGGGTCAAATTTTTCTGGTAGCCTTCCACAAGCTTCCCACAATAAGTTGGGTGAATTTTGGCCCATTCCTCCTGACAGAGCCGGCGTAACGGAGTCAGGTTTGTAGTCCTCCTTGCTCGCACATGCTTTTTCAGTTCTGCCCACAAATGTTCTGTAGGGTTGAGGTCAGGGCTTTGTGATGGCCACTCCAATACCTTGAAGTTGTTGTCCTTAAGCCATTATATTGATACTTTTGTACCGGTTTCCTCCAGCATCTTCACAAGGTCCTTTGCTGTTGTTCTGGGATTGGTTTGCACTTTTTGCAATAAAGTACATTTATCTCTTGGAGACAGAACGCGTCTCCTTCCTGAGTGGTTTGACAGCTGCGTGGTCCCAAGGTGTTTATACTTGCATACTATTGTTTGTACAGATGAACGTGGTACTTTCACGTTTGAAAGGGTGAACCAGACTCGTGGGGGTCTACGATTTTTTTTAAATGATTTCGATTTTCCCATGATGTGGGATTTTCCCACGTTGTCAAGCAAATAGGCATTTTATTTGAAGGTAGGCCTTGAAATACATCCACAGCTACACCTCCAATTGACTCAAATGATGTCAATTAGCCTATCAGAAGCTTCTAAATACATGACATAATTTTCAGGAATTTTCCAAGCTGTTTAAAGGCACAGTCAACTTAGTGTATGTAAACTTCTGACCAACCAGAATTGTGATACAGTGAATTATAAGTGAAATAATCTGTCTGTAAACAATTGTTGGAAAAATTACATGTGTCATGCACAAAGTAGATGTCCTAACCGTCTTGCCAAAACTATAATTTGTTAAAACTTCTCTTCCTGTCTGCATGACGAGCCCAAGTAAACTGCATGTAGCTCGGGCCCTGAAGCCAGGATATGCATATAATTGGAAAGAAAACCCTTTGAAGGTTGTGGAAATGTTATAATAATGTAAGAGAATATAACATAGTAGATATGGTATATGGATATGGAGAAAATCCAAAGAAAAACCAACCATCCTCTTAGAAAGGCAAGAGCATGAAGTGTCGTGGACATTTCCTTAATTACCAAATGATGAGAGAGCAAATCACACACCAGTAAGAGTTATGCTTAATCTTCACCTTTAATAATAATTAAGCTTTTGCAATAGCATTTTGACTTTCAACATTTCAGTATCTCTAATGAAAAGTTGAGAGTCGTCAACATAATGGCAACTGGGATCTTTTATTGCAAAGATCCACCCCCCCTAGACGACATGACAAACCACAGGACTTAGGAACTTACACAAAGAAAGACTTTACTTCAGAGAGGACTTCCCCCTAGCCAGACAGCATTGGCTATAAATTATCATTCAGTTTGGTCTCCTAAACAAAGCTCTTATCCTGTCCTTGGTACAAAATGGTACCAATACATTACCCCCACCCAATGATATATATCAATTGTCATCTTAGACACTCCCATCCCAAATACAACTAATTCTGGACAAGCTCACGGAGAGGAAAGTGAGCCTTTAGGTCAAGATAAGGGCAACGAGAGAGGGAACATAGAATGGTTCCAGACACTGCCATCCTCCTCTCCCCGATGAGAAAAGTAGGGAGTGACTGGCACACAGGCATTGTGGAGCCAAGAGATAATTGGTTCCCCATCAATCATCCCTTCACATGGTTTAAAAATAAGTTTACACATGATGACAAGCTTGACCGCTCACCTCTCTGCGGCCCAAGTAACTTAACCCTGACAGAGAACAGATGACTGCAAATGGCCATCACTATAGTACAACAAAATACATTCTTATGAGAAGTAACTCACAAGCATATAATGAAAATAAAACATATTATCTGTTACCCAACTAATTCTGATTAATCCCCAACATGCCCCTCTCAAGGGACCAAGTCCTTTCTGAAGAATCAGAATAGTAACATGGTACCTTACTAACAGTAGTTGCAGAGTATATAATACAATTTAAAAATCCATAATCAAAATTGAAAGATAATAAAGAATCAAATCCCTTCAATGTAAGTATTCACCCTTCAGAAACTGAGTTTACAATGTTTATACCATAATACAGACTTGCACCTGTTTAATCATATAGAATAATACATTTGTTGAGTAAAAATAAAAAGAACAAAACATATAAATGCTCCCAAAATTACAAGAGAACCCGTGTCTAAACACAGGCATCATTACAACCTATAGGACAGTCATCTCTCTAAGTCCTCATGCTTAGAATTGGGTTCCCCACTATCAGAGATATAGTCAGGAATAGGGAATAGGTCAGGGAAATCATTCATATACAGTGAACCCTCTCTATCTACACTGTTCAGTGAGAATATTTCCCTGTGGTCACCTGATTGTTGTCCATCAATCTCAGATTCCTCATCTACACCTACTTCATTTGCAAGCAAGGGCATAGTAAGAACAACATCAACCACTTTATTAAACTATTTCTTCACACAAATGATAATTAGCAACAGACCAATCAGTAATATTAGACCATAGATGAACCAGTGGAAAATGGTCGCAGCCCAAGCACCAAACACTGACTGAATCCATCCTAACGGATTCCAGTTGATGTCAGGCTGGTGTTCACTTTCGATAACACCCCTAAGCTCTTTCAAATGTTCCACTACAATAGTCAAATTGTCATCTCCCTGGGGTATGAATGTACAACAGTGATCTCCTATAATTTGACACACCCCTCCTTCACGTGCTAGCAACATGTCAAGTGCCACCCTATTTTGTGTTGCCATGAGTTGAGTGGCTTGTAATTCTGGTCTTATCATAGAAAACCCTGCAGTGGTCAAATTGACCAGGGATTCCAAATGATATCCTAGCCTATCCAACTCATATGCATTCTCCGATGCCCCATACCAGGGGATTAAACCACGCCAGAACTTTTACAATTTCGAGGATCTTCGAGAGGCACTAGGGACATTATTGTATTGTGAGATGTCCCTCTTAATTAGTCTTAACCTGCTTGGAATAGAGGAATTAGTTTTATGCATTACCACAAGGGAGATGTTTAGTTTACCAAAAATACAGCACCCTGTCCAATTTGTGGGTAGGTAGAGAGATAAGCTTTATCACCACAAATCCAATAATGATCAGTAAATGTTGCCGAGCCAAATTGATGAGGAGAACGATCGTCAGTTTCAGCATCAATAATGGTGTGTCCCACCCTCAGTTTAATGGGGTATCCAGAGCTGCATGTTCCCTTCTTCCAGCTACATCCTATTGGGAAAACACTATAATTGATACATGTTGACATTCCCAGATAGGATTCATTCAATTGTGGTATGGAAATATTGCTTGGATTGTGACAATGACAGGTCCTAAATGGGGTTCGCCAGGGTTGGACTTGAATAGGTTCTGGTACACCGGATCTAGGTTCTAAGATGATTCTACTACACCAATGTGAACAATCAAATCCCCCCCGTAAATCTTTTGTTGATGACAAATTACCATTACTGCATTTATCCCTCAGTGTTCTACCTAGTGAATGTTGACCCCATGTGTTCTCATTTGACAAGAGCACCTCTAGTGCACATAGTGTCATTAATGCTGAACTCTACTGAATACTGTAAGAATGGGGAGATTGCTGAATATGGAAACAAGCTACATACATAACAGGAGGTATTTCCTAACATCAGTTCAGTCTTTACTGTATAGTTAAGCAGTGACCACCAAGTGTTTCCCTCGTGATTCCTACTGTGATGCTCTTCCAGTGGATGCATTGACCTTCTTCTTCTTTCGATAGGGGAGCGGCTATTGTTTGCTGGACTCCTGTCCTGAGCCTGCCGTTGGCTCGAGCTGGAGTGGCTGTTATTTAAGTCCCGCAGTGGGACTCAACGGTTATCAGTCCGTACCATGTTGTCTTTCCAGGACCGGTTGTCCTTGAGTCACTGTCCATATGGCAACTGTAATGAGAAGGCTCAAGACCAGAGCAAGAAACATGATGCATAGAGTCTGGGCCTGATCCTCCCATCTAGTCGGTGACTTCAGGCATCTCTGGTCCTCCATCCTCAGGTTCTGGTGGGCAGTATGGCACCTTCCTGCAGTGATTGGCATGGATCCAAGTAGACCTCTCAGCTACGCGAACAGCAGTGGGGGCAATCAGCATCACCTGGTATGGTCCAGTCCACCTCTGCTGGTTCCAATGCTTTCGTCTCAGGTCTTTCACCACCACCCAGTCACCTGGTTGCAGTTTGTGCAGGATCCCCACCAGTGGCTGGAGTAGAGCCGCTTTCACCCTGGGGAAAATAGCCTTCAGAACATTGTTTAGAGCAGTACAATAACTTGCCATGTCATCGTCACAGCCCATCAGTGTCAGCTTGTTGTGTGGGAAGGGAGAATTAATCATCCTCATTGGTTTACCTGTCAGAACCTCATGAGGAGCCAATCCCGTGGTTCTGTGGGGCCTCCCTCGTATGTACATCAGAGCCAGGGGGATCACAGTGACCCAAGAAAGCCCCGTCTCTGCCATAAGCTTCACCATCTTAGATTTCAGGGTTTGATTAGCACGTTCAATTAAACCACCGGATTGCGGCCTATAGCTACAATGGGTCCTGAGGTCTATCTGCAGACTCTCAGACAAGGTCTGTATCACTAGGTTTACAAAGTGGGAGCCATTGTCGCTGGTTAATTTAGATGGTAACCCCCACCTTGGGATGATCTCCCTAAGGAGATTCTTGGCTACTGCCATAGCAGTGGAATGTCGATATGGGAATGCCTCTACCCACTTGGAGAAGGCGTCCACTATCACCAGACAATATTTGTAACCTTGACAAGGAGAGAGTTCAATAAAATCCATCATTATGTGTTCAAATGGTCCTTCAGGGGTCGGATGAGCCGACAGTGGTATGGGAATCCCTCTTCCCATGTTGTTAGTCATACAAATCACACATTTTGCACAAAATTGTTCAGCAAACACAGAAAACCCAGGTGCAAACCAAAATGTATTTACAAAATCAACAACTCCCCCCTTTGACACATGATCCCTTCCATGTGACAACTTAACTAAGTAGGGGAAACATGAACGTGGTAAGACTGGTAGCCCAGCCGGGCCCAGCCAGAGTTTCTGCACCTGGTCATATGTACATAGTCGTTTCCACTTCCTCAACTCAACAGGACCTACAGAGGATTGCAAGTCAGAGATATCAGTGGGAGAGAAGAGGTTATTATCAGGAGGTAAAACCATCTGTAACACAGGGGCCTCTAAAGAGACAGCTGCTGCCTTAGCTGCCAAGTCAGCCATAGCATTACCTTTGGAGACAGGGTCGGAAGAGTTAGAATGAGCAAGGCACTTACAAACAGCAATTTCAGAAGGGAGCAAAATAGCTTTTAGCAAGTTATCAACAAGTTTTGAATGAGAGATCGCCTTACCAGAGGAGGTCAGGAAGCCGCACTGTTTCCACAGATTACCAAAATCATGTACCACACCAAAGGCATATATGCTATCTGTATAGATTGTAGCAGACTGGCCTTTAGCTAATATGCAAGCTCTAGTGAGTGCAAAGAGTTCTGCTGCTTGAGCAGAAAGGTGGGAGGGTAATTTAGCACTTTCCAGTGTGGTTGAGGCAGTAGTAACCGCATACGCAACCAATGGTTCTCCTTTCTCAGAACACTGAGCAGAGCCATCTACAAACAGTTCCAAATGTGCATTTTGCAAAGGGACATCAGTTAAATCCGACCTTGGTTTAGAGACAAGCTCCAACAGTTCAGCACAGTCGTGCGGCTCTCCATCATCCTCGGTGGGCAACAAAGTAGCAGGATTTAACACAGTGCACCTCTTCAGGGTTACATGACACATTGTCAGAAGAACATTCTGATAATGGAGCAGTCGAGCTGGTGTTAGATGGGCCATCTTTGCCTGTGAAATAAGAGCATGCACAGCATGAGGAACGTGTACAGTGAGTTCACACATGGCAACAATGTCTGCACAAGCCAACACAGCTTCAGTAGCAGCAGCCACAGCTCTCAAACAACAAACCAGACCTCTGGCCACACTGTCCAGCTGTTTGGAATAATACCCAACTGTGCGCTGCTTTCCTCCATGTTCCTGTGTTAAAACAGATGACATAAAACCATTTTTCTCACAAACAAAGAGGTTAAAAGGTTTAGAAAGTTAATCGAAGTAAATCGCTTTCCTAGAAACGTGAAAGCAAACCAGAACTGAGATTCTGGTGCCACTGGAATACTGAAACATTTGTCAAATCAATCACAGAGAACCACTCTGCTGTGGGTTGTACCGCCCCCAACAGTGTAGTAACATTAGGAACCACCGGGGCACGGGCAAAAACTGCATCGTTCACAGGCCTTAAGTCCTGGACAAATCTCCAATCACCTGAAGGTTTTCTAACAGGCAAGATAGGGGTGTTACAGGGTGATTCTGGACAGGGAATTAAAGCACCATTAGCTAACAAGGATGCATGAACAGGTGTAATACCTGCTATTGTCTCCCTACTGAGTGGATACTGTGCTCTAGATGGGCGCCTGGTATCTTTAGGAGTGACTACCATTGGCTCAGCTCCCTTTATTCTCCCAAAATCATACTTGTCCCTTGCCCATAGTCATTCAGGGACCCCTCTCAGGAGGGGTGAGTCTTCACTCAACAACATGATATTGGTAGAAAAAGAAAAACACCATGCACACCCCTCTCAGTTGGTGTTCCCCAACTGAGTGGGTAACAACTTGTCATTGTGCTGGGTGAATAAGTTGACCCATCAGGGCGCATCTCCCAGTCTGTAGCATCAACCAAGCATTTCATCCAAATTCCAGTATCCACCCATTCTACTCTGTCTGATTTTGCCAGGAACACATGTGGTGCGCTATCCTCAAACAGGTAGAGCTCTTTCTGCGCAGGGTTAGATTAACCCTAAAGCACAGAAATCACTGCTACAGTATAAACCCTCACACTGCACTGACTCATTCTGTAATGTATCACACAGCCATTGTTTCTCATAATGGATGTCTCTTGTCAATGGTGAAAAATGGGAGGTGCAATGTAAGCCTGCTGTAGACATGAAACGGCCCTCGTGGCCCCAATGGGTTTTGGCCATTGAGAAAACACGAGCAATATTGGGCACCTCATCATCAACATCCCATGCATAATACCAGTCACAACACTCAGACATTAACATCAATTGCTCCCCCACTTTCTCCTCTTCCTCATGAATAACAGTTAAACCGGTTCAGCCACATGTTATGTTGATGCCAAGTTTACACAGGAGGTCCCTGCCCATCAGATTGACAGGACAGTGGTCAGAGTAGAGAAATTGATGTTGACACTTCTCCTCACAAAAGGAGACATGCAGAGGCATAGTTACCTGCTCTCTGAGTGGGAGGCCTGAAGCCCCTACAGTTTTGACTATTTCATTAGACATGGGAGGTTTTATCATAGCCTTGCAGTTAATGCAAGACATAGCAGCCCCAGTATCAACAAGAAATATTAATGACTCACCATTGACGCAAGCCTCCACTGTTGGCTCTACTCTCGGAAGGGTGTAACACTTTAAAAACAAATGCTCTTGTTGCTCTGAGGATTTTAGCACAACTGTCCCTGTCTTCTCATCATGTCAATACTCCTCCCCCTGTCCTGGATTGTACAGGGTCGTCTGTGCCGGCGGCCCCGTCTGCCAGGCTCCAGTTTGTCCTCTGCCTGGAGGGACTCCTTGTGGTCCCCACTGTTGCTGTTGCTGGACCCCGTGAGGTGGCCCGACCTGCCATTGGTTGGGAGGTGGCTGCCACGGCTGTTGTTGGAATGGGGCTGTCCATGCATGTGCTCCTTTTCCTTCTCCTCTTGCCCCCTCCTCTCGGGCCCCTCTTCTCGGTCCGCCCCTGCCTTTGTTCCTCTGTGGATTCGTTGGCTCAGAGGAGTCAGCAGCAAACTTACCCGGATTCCCACAGTTGTAGCACCTGTGCACTCTACCCCCTCGTCCTGTCCCTGCTGGGGCTGCTCCCTGGTAAAACGTCATCTGAGCAGCCTGTAGTTTCTGTGTCTTTACTTTTTCTGCCTTTATTTTTTCTTCCTTCTGAGTACTCTGTTGTCTCTCAGCATGCTTGCAGTGCTGTACCACCGTTGCTAATGGCTCAGTCTCCCAACTGATGCAGGTAGGCTGCACAGCTTTCTCCAGGCCCGGTGTCAGACCCCTCACCGGGGCGTCTTTCAGCAGATCCCCATATGCATGTTCGTTTGGTCTGATACCACTGTGTAGCCTGAAACAGGTCTCAAGTCTCTTTCTGAAAGCCTCCAGGCCCTCATCTTTCTTCATAGTGCATTCTCTGATAGCAGTCCAGTCAGTTTTAGTTGGATACATCTCCACAATCCTGGCCAGCAGCGCTGTTATCTGGTCCTGATATGCTCCATTCTCAGCCCACAGGTAGTTGCAATCAAACTGTCCCCGTACATCCGCCCACCTGAGTCCCAGTTTCTTTTTACAGATATGGGCTATCTCAGCAGCAGATGGTTTGTATTGACCCACCAATACCCTCATCTCTGCTGAATATTTCACAGCGTCCTTACTTGGGTCTGGTAGGTCCTCTACAATGTCTTTGATTTCATCATGTCTCCACGTCCTCTGGACATACACAATGGGGTTCCATGCTGCAGCGGCAGCAGCATTAGCATCATCAGGTCGAGGCTGAGGGTTTAGGACAGGCCATCAGAGGGTATTGATGATACATGTCTGATGCTGGGTCGTATTGGAAGGGGGTAGAGACACGCCTCTCCGTCCTGGCCCATAGACGGTCCTTCAACAGGTGAGTCAGCTGGGGTGTCCCTCCGTCCTCACTTTCCTCACTGGAGCTGAGTGGAGGAGCCTTGAGAAAAGGATTGTTGATTTTTTTCCCTTCTGGCGCGCTCCCCCCACTGCGCCTCCAGTGAGACTGGCCGGAGTCACTCCAGACCCTGTCAGGACTTCAGCCAGGCTCCGTGCCAGACGATCAGTCACTGTGGTGTTGGGAGAGACAGGGGGTGGGGCTGCAGGTTTTAGTGGTCTTGCATCCAGCGGATCAGCAGGAGGCGGCTGAGGAGGAGGGAGGTCCGGCAACACTGGGTAGAGAGTTTGAGGAGTACAGTAGGGAGGGGGACAGTCTCTGTCATCATCATCCTTCCTATTCCTTCTCACTGTTTCATCTTTCCCCTTCTTTTCTCCTTCCTCAGTCTGAACTACATATTCTGACAGGGTTTTCCCCGAAATGTGTCCTGTCTTTTCTTCCGTTTGTCAGCTTCCCTTTCCCATTTCCTGAATTTCACCCAGTCAATTTGATCCTTTTTTCCTAGTTTACCTTCCTTCTCTACCAATCTCTGTCTTATCTCGTCTAACAGCGTCATACTTAGTGTCCCTGTCAAAGGAAAACCACCTTACCCCATTTATCTACCATAAACTTCAAGGCTCCAGTAGGAGGGTCCGGAATGCCTGGTTCTTTGCACTCACGCAAAGTGTTACAACAGGAATTCCTTAAGTACTTCACACAGAATTTTACTGATCACCCACACAGAACTGGTCAGATGTCTCCACAGAACATCAGAACATAAAAAAGGTTACCCACACAGAGTCAACCTACCGCACCCACACAGAACGCTCCTACAAAGCAAAATACTCACACAGAGTAACCAAGGGCATACCTGGCTAGCACATTTAAAATAATTGTAATTCACCACCTCTGAGGGTCACTTAGACAATCACACAGACACACAGAATGAGGTCCTTCTTCCAATAGGGCTTCACCAAGTGCCATGTTTCACACAGAATACACAGTTCCCTGGCCCTCACCCCACAGACCGCACCAATCCCCACTGTGATCAATTCAGTGTCAGGACGGCTCTAAGTCCTATCCAACTCAACTTCAAGTGTGGTTTGCTCACCTCACCTCTTTTTTGTCCTTTTTTTAAACTATGTTCGGGATGTGGTATCCACTCGGCTCGCTGCCTCTCCGATCTTAGGTTGGTCCATCTCCTCCGTTCCCGAAGTGTGGTCTCCCTGATGAGAGAGCAAATCACACACCAGTCAGAGTTATGCTTAATCTTCACCTTTAATAATAATTAAGCTTTTGCAATAGCATTTTGACTTTCAACATTTCAGTATCTCTAATGAAAAGTTGAGAGTCGTCAACATAATGGCAACTGGGATCTTTTATTGCAAAGATCCACCCCCCCTAGACGACATGACAAACCACAGGACTTAGGAACTTACACAAAGAAAGACTTTACTTCAGAGAGGAATTCCCCCTAGCCAGACAGCATTGGCTATAAATTATCGTTCAGTTTGGTCTCCTAAAAAAAGCTCTTATCTCGTCTTTGGTACAAAATGGTACCAAGACATTACCCCCACCCAATGATATATATCAATTGTCATCTTAGACACTCCCATCCCAAATACAACCAATTCTGGACAAGCTCACGGAGAGGAAAGTGAGCCTTTAGGTCAAGATAAAGGCAACGAGAGAGGGAACATAGAATGGTTCCAGACACTGCCATCCTCCTCTCCCCGATGAGAAAAGTAGGGAGTGACTGGCACACAGACATTGTGGAGCCAAGAGACTATCATCCCTTCACATGGTTTAAAATATACGTTTACACATGATGACAAGCTTGACCTCTCCCCTCTCTGCGGCCCAAGTAACTTAACCCTGACAGAGAACAGATGACTGCAAATGGCCACCACTATAGTACAACAAAATACATTCTGATGAGAAGTAACTCACAAGCATATAATGAAAATAAAACATCTTATCTATGTTACCCAACTAATTCTGATTAATCCCCAACAGAAGACAGGACCCACCTGCTAAAATCGGTTTCCTATTGAACATTCTTCTTTCTGTAAGAAATATTATAGTTTGATTACATTTTAGGGTATCTGAGGGGTAAATAGAAACGTATTTTGAATTGTTGAAACAAAGTTTAGGGGTAGATTTTCAGAGTGGATTACTCAAATCGAGGTCGACAACTAAACAGACTTTTTGGGATATAAAGAAGGATTATATCTAAAACAAACACTACATGTTATAACTGGGACCCTTTGGATGACAAATTAGACAAAGATTTTAAGTGAAAAAAAAAAATTAAGTGAATATTTAATCGTTATTTGTGAATTTCTGAAACCTGTGCCGGTGGAAAAATATTTTGAAGTGGGGCTCCATCCTCAAACAATCGCATGGCATGTTTTCGCTGTAATAGATACTGTAAATCGGACAGTGCAGTTAGATTAACCTCTTGCGACGAGCAATCCCGTATCCGGGAGCGTAATCATAGCCTCAAATGCATTAGGTTAACGCAGAGGACATAAATACCCCTAGAAACTTTTCCTATTCATGAAAATCGCAAATGAAATGAAATAAATATATTCAAACACAAGCTTAGCCTTTTGTTAACAACACTGTCATCTCAGATTTTCAAAATATGCGTTACAGCCAACGCTGGACAAGCATTTGTGTAAGTTTATCATGGCATAATGCTATGCTAGGCTCTGCTGGCAGCAGGCAACATTTTCACGAAAATAAGAAAAGCAAGAAGAACTTTAGATGCTTTCACTCAGGAGACTCTCAGTCAGATAGCAAATGTTCCTTTTTTCCCAAAAATATTTTTTTTTTTTTAGGTGAAATGGCTTCCGTTTCTTCATCATGCTTGGCTGAGAAATCGACCGGAAAATGCTGCAACTATAACGGCAAACTTTTTTCAAAATTTGCTCCATAATATCAACAGAAACACGGAAAACGTTGTTTAGGATCCATCCTCCAAGTGTTTTTAATATATATATTCGATAATATAGCCGTCGAGGCAATTGGTTTCTCATAAGAAGCGATTGGAAAAATGGCTACCTCAGTATTTTACGCGAGATTTTCTGCGGGAGACACCATGTGACCACATGCTATATATGGTCCCTTACGGCCATTCTTCAATGGAAATGTCTAAAAAGACGTCACAATGCTATAGACACCTTGGGGAATACGTGGAAACGTAAGCTCATTTGTAGCTCATTCACAGCCATATAAGGAGTCATTGGCATGAGGCGGTTTAAAAAAATGCGGCACTTCCTGGTTGGATTTTTATCTGGGTTTCGCCTGTAACATAAGTTCTGTGGCACTCACAGACAATATCTCTGCAGTTTTGGAAACGTCAGAGTGTTTTCTTTCTGAAGCTGTCAATTATATGCATACTCGAGCATCTTTTCGTGACAAAATATCTTGTTTAAAACGGGAACGTTTTTCATCCAAAAGTTTTAATAGCGCCCCCTAATGCATAAGAATTGTATCTTTCAGCCGATATTAGACACATATGTACATAAATGTTTAACACCCATAATATTCATGATTATTTATTTGAATTGAAATGAATATGAATATTGTTGTTCATTTACATGTGTATAGATATAGATACAGTGCCTTGCGAAAGTATTCGGCCCCCTTGAACTTTGCGACCTTTTGCGACCTTTTGCCACATTTCAGGATATATAAAACTGTATTTTTTTGTGAAGAATCAACAACAAGTGGGACACAATCATGAAGTGGAACGACATTTATTGGATATTTCAAACTTTTTTAACAAATCAAAAACTGAAAAATTGGGTGTGCAAAATTATTCAGCCCCCTTAAGTTAATACTTTGTAGTGCCACCTTTTGCTGCGATTACAGCTGTAAGTCGCTTGGGGTATGTCTCTATCAGTTTTGCACATCGAGAGACTGACATTTTTTCCCATTCCTCCTTGCAAAACAGCTCGAGCTCAGAGAGGTTGGATGGAGAGCATTTGTGAACAGCAGTTTTCAGTTCTTTCCACAGATTCTCGATTGGATTCAGGTCTGGACTTTGACTTGGCCATTCTAACACCTGGATATGTTTATTTTTGAACCATTCCATTGTAGATTTTGCTTTATATTTTGGATCATTGTCTTGTTGGAAGACAAATCTCCGTCCCAGTCTCAGGTCTTTTGCAGACTCCATCTGGTTTTCTTCCAGAATGGACCTGTATTTGGCTCCATCCATCTTCCCATCAATTTTAACCATCTTCCCTGTCCCTGCTGAAGAAAAGCAGGCCCAAACCATGATGCTGCCACCACCATGTTTGACAGTGGGGATGGTGTGTTCAGGGTGATGAGCTGTGTTGCTTTTACGCCAAACATAACGTTTTGCATTGTTGCCAAAAAGTTCAATTTTGGTTTCATCTGACCAGAGCACCTTCTTCCACATGTTTGGTGTGTCTCCCAGGTGGCTTGTGGCAAACTTTAAACAACACTTTTTATGGATATCTTTAATAAATGGCTTTCTTCTTGCCACTCTTCCATAAAGGCCAGATTTGTGCAATATACGACTGATTGTTGTCCTATGGACAGAGTCTCCCACCTCAGCTGTAGATCTTTGCAGTTCATCCAGAGTGATCATGGGCCTCTTGGCTGCATCTCTGATCAGTCTTCTCCTTGTATGAGCTGAAAGTTTAGAGGGACGGCCAGGTCTTGGTAGAATTGCAGTAGTCTGATACTCCTTCCATTTCAATATTATCGCTTTCACAGTGCTCCTTGGGATGTTTAAAGCTTGGAAAATCTTTTTGTATCCAAATCCGGCTTTAAACTTCTTCACAACAGTATCTCGGACCTGCCTGGTGTGTTCCTTGTTCTTCATGATGCTCTCTGCGCTTTTAACGGACCTCTGAGACTATCACAGTGCAGGTGCATTTATACGGAGACTTGATTACACACAGGTGGATTGTATTTATCATCATTAGTCATTTAGGTCAACATTGGATCATTCAGAGATCCTCGCTGAACTTCTGGAGAGAGTTTGCTGCACTGAAAGTAAAGGGGCTGAATAATTTTGCAAGCCCAATTTTTCAGTTTTTGATTTGTTAAAAAAGTTTGAAATATCCAATAAATGTCATTCCACTTCATGATTGTGTCCCACTTGTTGTTGATTCTTCACAAAAATATATAGTTTTATATATTTATGTTTGAAGCCTGAAATGTGGCAAAAGGTCGCAAAGTTCAAGGGGGCCGAATACTTTCGCAAGGCACTGTATATAATAAAGAGTTTCAACGGAATTTGTCCCGCTAGAAGAAATTTGTGGAGTGGTTGAAAAATGAGTTTTAATGACTCCAACCTATGTAAACTTCCTACTTCAACTGTACACACATTTCAGGAATTTGTCTGGTTTTAATCTAACTTTTAATCAAAATGCAATTACATGCCTCAAAGTTTTTTTGGGGGTGATTTATTTATTTACTTGGAGAGCAATTTGCCACAAAGTGTAGTTGATTTCATGTTACTTGGCATCTCAAATAAAATTAGTTGTTGAACTGACGTCTGTGCCCAGTGGGTAAAGCCATTGGGCCAACCTGATGTCACACTTATGTCTATGATCCAATCTGCAATTAATTAAGCTTCTCCCCTTAGATTGATCTCTTCAGCACAACATTGCACATTGACCACAACTCCACCTCTGCCTTGATGACCAATGTCTTCAGGAACATCCAGCCTGTCAACGGCAGGATGGTGACGACCCAGAGCAGCCCAACCACAGCCCCGCCAGTGTCAGAAGCCTCCACAAAGTGCTCCTCTCTGGGCCTTATGGCCCTGGCCTGGATGCTGCTGAGGGTTTAGTGTCGGCAAGTAATGCCTCACCTGAAGCGCACTTCCATGTCTCCATTAACCCTAAAGCTAAATACTGTACATTGATTACCACATGGGTCATTTTGACCCCATGGAGAAACTATTGGAAAAAACAACAATCATAGCAAAATATAAACTTATTTCGTATCAAAACATCATTATTTAGACATGTCATTAATATTATCAACAAAAAAAATGAAATACCAAAACAGAAGTACAGTCAATTTGCAGACACTAACAAACTAATTTACAGTGCCTTCGGAAAGTGTTCAGAAATCCTTGACTTGTTCCTGATTTTGTTACATTACAGCCTTATTCTAAAATTGATTACATTGTTTTTTTCCCTCATCAATCTACACATAATACCCCATAATAACATAGCAAAAATAGGTTTTTGGAAATGTTTGATAATATATTACAAATTAAAAATGGAAATATCACATTTACATAAGTATTCAGACCCTTTACTCCGTACTTTGTTGAATCACCTGGCAGCGATAACAGAATTGAGTCTTCTTGGGTATAACACTACAAGCTTGGCATACTGAATTTGGGGAGTTGCTTCAATTCTTCTCTTTATTTCATAGTTTTGATGTCTCAGTATTATTCTACAATATAGAAAATAGTAAATATAAAGAAAAACCCTTCAATGAGTAGGTGTGTCCAAACTTTTGACTGGTACTGTACATCCAAACATATTTTAATGCTCCATTCTGCTTTTGAAACATTTTTAAAGCAATGATTCAGAAATATAGTACCCAACATGAGCTTTGTAAGGGATTACACAAGAAGGGAAATGACAACATAGAAATATTTTTTAACAATTCCTGCAACAACAGGGTGATCAAAAGATACGGCGTATGTACACACATTTCAGAAATGTGC
Source organism: Oncorhynchus keta (assembly GCF_023373465.1). Taxonomy (NCBI): domain Eukaryota; kingdom Metazoa; phylum Chordata; class Actinopteri; order Salmoniformes; family Salmonidae; genus Oncorhynchus; species Oncorhynchus keta. The sequence continues at coordinate 14,884,556 of NC_068443.1, read as the reverse complement.
TTTGTTTTAAGGTAAGGGTTTTCACTTAATATGTTCACCACAAGGTGTCACTGTTAGAAAGGTCAAGATGAATTACTTGTATGGATAAAGAGGTGAAGCAATGCAGACTGGGAGAATGATAAGACGGATGTGAGTAAAGCCATGTTAAAACTTACCTCTCTACCTAGACCTTTTGTTACTGATTAAAGTCTTCAGTTACTATACACAACAGCTAGCAAACTATTTAACTGTAGAGTCTGACCTGCATATCTATTGATTATGATTCGACATGGCAGACTGACACACTTTCATCATATCCTTCCCACTAGACATCAATCAGATGATGATTTCTTTCCACAGTGAAAGTTCACATGTTCAAGAAGGAATTTCTACCAAAAAAATATGCATTTTGATTAAAATATATATATTTAATGTTTCAAATGCCTCTCTTGTGAAGTAGTAACGTCCGCGTTCGCTTGCGACGTCACATTTGTACATTTTCTCACTACTGAACTGTGCGGAGCTGAATGGAGCTGTTTTGCACTGGTCTGGTTATGTATGCTGGAACCATGCTGTGCGGAGCTGAATGGAGCTGTTTTGCACTGGTCTGGTTATGTATGCTGGAACCATGCTGTGCGGAGCTGAATGGAGCTGTTTTGCACTGGTCTGGTTATGTATGCTGGAACCATGCTGTGCGGAGCTGAATGGAGCTGTTTTGCACTGGTCTGGTTATGTATGCTGGAACCATGCTGTGCGGAGCTGAATGGAGCTGTTTTGCACTGGTCTGGTTATGTATGCTGAACCATGCTGTGCGGAGCTGAATGGAGCTGTTTTGCACTGGTCTGGTTATGTATGCTGGAACCATGCTGTGCGGAGCTGAATGGAGCTGTTTTGCACTGGTCTGGTTATGTATGCTGGAACCATGCTGTGCGGAGCTGAATGGAGCTGTTTTGCACTGGTCTGGTTATGTATGCTGGAACCATGCTGTGCGGAGCTGAATGGAGCTGTTTTGCACTGGTCTGGTTATGTATGCTGGAACCATGCTGTGCGGAGCTGAATGGAGCTGTTTTGCACTGGTCTGGTTATGTATGCTGGAACCATGCTGTGCGGAGCTGAATGGAGCTGTTTTGCACTGGTCTGGTTATGTATGCTGGAACCATGCTGTGCGGAGCTGAATGGAGCTGTTTTGCACTGGTCTGGTTATGTATGCTGGAACCATGCTGTGCGGAGCTGAATGGAGCTGTTTTGCACTGGTCTGGTTATGTATGCTGGAACCATGCTGTGCGGAGCTGAATGGAGCTGTTTTGCACTGGTCTGGTTATGTATGCTGGAACCATGCTGTGCGGAGCTGAATGGAGCTGTTTTGCACTGGTCTGGTTATGTATGCTGGAACCATGCTGTGCGGAGCTGAATGGAGCTGTTTTGCACTGGTCTGGTTATGTATGCTGGAACCATGCTGGAAAGGACAATGCGAATGTGAAATAGCTGAGGCAGCTCAGAGCAGTATTGGTAGGCAAGATAATGTGAAAGGCTAATAGGAGTCAATAGACTGACAATTTAATTATTGTAACTGCCAGTAGAGCAACTGACTTTCTCCAAACAATTACTTCTTAATTCAAAGAAAGATGTAATCACTATATGTAGTGAGTATAACAATGAGTTTGAGAATTTGTATAAAATAGTGTGAAAACTATTTGAACAAACAATGTACCTCTATGATGATATTAAAGAAAGTGATGGGAAGAAATGGATGGGTGAACACAAGAGAGAGCAAGATAACTGCATTTGGAGGTTTTATTATTTATTTAACCTTTATTTAGCCAAGCAAGTCAATTAAGAATAAAGTCTTATTTGCAATGGCAGCCTGGCAAGAGACAGAAGGCCTCCTCTGGGGTCAGGGCTGGAATAAAAAAAAAGAAGCAAAAATTTCAAGGCAAAACGGCCAACACAGACAGAAGACACTGGCAACAGCACAAATACAACAGCAAACAAATAGTGGATGTGTGTGTGCATGCAGGCTATTGAACGATGGAGGGGTTATGAACATTGGAAATGTATGAAATGTATTTGTGGCATCATGTATTTGTGTTGTTTAAATGATCCAATCACCTCAAATACAATAAGCCAAGAAAAAATATTGATTTCAAAAACTAAAACAGCCAATACATGGAATTTTGAAAATCAAATCGAATTCTTGTTTTGATTGTCCTTTGTCATCCCCAGATTTATTTTCAAATTATTATTTATTTTTTAGACTGCAATCTGTATACTTTAGCTGAAATAAATGATACTATGGTGGATTATGTAATTATTTTGTATGGTATAATAATAATCATTATCATCATCCATTGGATTTATATTTCCAGTCCTGATAACTAGAGGGACTTGGTCTGCAGGAGGAAGATGTACCAAATGTGGAATTGTGTTCCGGGGAGTCATCCGCAGATTTTATAACGCATTTTCTGCAATTCTATTACATTTCGCCGTGGGGCAAAGAGAAAATGTTGCAGTTTTAAAGTAACTGCAGTTTTTATAATGCTATTCTAAACTTTTTATCATGAATCTGAGAAGAATTTTAGCAGTTTTATAGCAAATTTCCTGCAATTCTGCAAATAAAAAATATTGAGAAAGAGGAGAAGTTGGACCGTTTTTTGTGCCTAAAGTTGACCGTTAAAGTTAATTTACTGCAATTCTACACATTTTGCCATGGTGTCATGCCCTGACCTTAGATATCTGTTTTTCTATATATTTTGGTTAGGTCAGGGTGTGACTAGGATGGGTACTCTAGTTTTATGTATGTCTAGGGTTTTTGTATGTCTATGTTGGCCTGATATGGTTCCCAATCAGAGACAGCTGTTTATCGTTTTCTCTGATTGGGGATCATATTGTGGCTCAGTTGGTAGAGCATGGCGCTTGTAACGCCAGGGTAGTGGGTTCGATTCCCGGGACCACCCATACGTAGAATGTATGCACACATGACTGTAAGTCGCTTTGGATAAAAGCGTCAGCTAAATGGCATATATTACTATTACTATTACTATATTTAGGTAGCCATTTTCCTCATTTGTGTTGTGGGATCTTGACTATGTGTAGTTGCCTGTCAGCACAATTTTGTATTGTGTTTTGTTGGTTTGTTCAGTGAGTTTTGATTTATTAAAATTATGTGGAACTCTACTCACGCTGCGCCTTGGTCTCCTTCCGACAACAAATGTGACACATTGCTTATGACATCTGGGTCCCCACCATTGACATGCATCTTCATTAGGATCTACAAATTTTAGCCGAGAACCATTTTTTGTAAACCTCAGGGATGATTGATTCACTTGGCATATAATGGTGTTCGCCTGAGTTTCCTTGTTTCTATTTCAATATGTTATTTCAATTCTCCCCACAGTTTATATCAGTGAGTGGTGTAGCACCTAATGTTCTGAGAACCATGTTTCTTACAGCTTATTTAGCATAGAACCTTCCCAGGACATTCTGGGAATAGTGCAGAATAGTTGCTTGGGTTTGGAAAATTCTTAGCGTTAACAGAAGGTTTCCCAGAAGTTGAAAAAGTTACATTTGTTTCAATTGTAATTTTCTAGGAATGTTCTCCAACTGGTTTGTCATTGGGAATGTTCTCATATAGTTCAGAGAACGTTAACCTCTTGGGGCTAGGGGGCAGAATTTTCACTTTTGGAGCAGGGGCATCAAACACTTTTTTTCACTTTTCCTGCTACTCATGCCAAGAATATAAGATATGCATATTATTCATAGATTTGGATAGAAAAAACCCCGAAGTTTCTAAAACTGTTTGAATCATGTATGTAAGTATAACAGAATTTATGCAGAAGGCAAAACCCCGAGGACTAACTGTTCAGAATTATTTTTTTGCCTCTCTCTGTTCCCTGACATGTCATTGCTAAGGGATATTTCTTAGGAACCTGTTATCAGTTCCTACCGCTTCCACTGGATGTCACCAGTCTTTGGAATTTGGTTGAGGTTATTCCTGGGTACACTTTTGTGAGTTGCGCAAGACGTGAAAAGTGGCGCTGGTTTGTTTTCATTCCTGTATTGAACACAGATTGCCCCGTCTACAATTAGGCAACTTTTGAAATATTTTGTAGTGACGATGCGTTTTTTGTAAGCTGTTTTTTTTTCTGGATCAAACACGCTTTATAAATTGACATTTTGGATATACTGTATGTCAACGGAATTAATCAAACAAAAGAACCAATTGTGATGTTTATGGGACATATTGGAGTGCCAACAAAAGAAGCTCGTCAAAGGTAATGCATGTTTTATTTTTTATTTCAGCGTTTTGTGTAGCGCCTGCAGGGTTGAAATATGCTAACCCCTTTGTTTACTGCTGGTGCAGATGGTGCAGGCTATCAGATAATAGCTTCTTATGCTTTCGCCGAAAAGCATTTTTAAAATCTGACATGTTGGCTGGATTCACAACGAGTGTAGCTTTAATTGAGCATCTTACATGTGTAATTTAATGAAAGTTTGTATTTTATAGTATTTTTTTTAATCTGGCGCTCTGCATTTTCCCTTGCAATTGGCCAGTTGAGACATTTGCGTCCCGCTTATCCCTAACTAGTTTTAAAGTCACTCATTAGTAAGGAACTCCCCTCACCTGGTTGTCTAGGGCTTAATTGAAAGGAAAAAACAAAAACCAGTAGGCATTATATAACGACATAGGGCGAGACCCAGACACAGACACAGGAGGCAGATGGTTTGAGTCTCTGATATTTATTAAAATACAAGGGGGTGGCAATAGGCAGGTCGATGACAGGCAGAAGTTCATTAACCAGATCAGAGTCTGAAAGGTACAGGGGGGCAGGCAGGCTCAATGTCAGGGCATTCTGAAATGTCAGGCAGGCGGGCTCAGTGTCAGGGCAGGCAGAACAGATCAAAACCAGGAGGGCTAGAAAACAGAGACTAGGCAAACAGGAGCATGGAAAACCACACTGATAAGCTTGACAAGGCAAACTGGCAACAGACAAACAGAGAACACAGCTATAAATAAATTGAGGATAATGGGGAAGATGGGTGACTCCTGGAGGGGGGTGGAGACAAGCACAATGACAGGTGAAACAGATCAGGGTGTAACACATTAAGGCCCTCCATGGAATGTGTTTGATGCCCCTGCTCTATATTATTTTGTTTGTTCAGTTGTATTCACAGCGCCTCCTAATTGGCCACACCTAATCATAATCATTGCTGGGAAAAGTACCCAATTGTCGTACTTGAGTAAAAGTAAAGGTACCTTAATAGAAAATGACTCAAGTAAAAGTAAAAGTCACCCAGTAAAAAGTATTTGGTTTTAAATAGAGTTTAATATCAAAAGTAAAAGTATAAATCATTACCTAATTCCGTATATTAAGCAAACCAGACAGTACCGTTTTCTTGTTTTTTAAATTTACGGATAGCCAGGAGCACGCTCCAACACTCAGACATCATTTACCAACGAAGCATGTGCTTAGAGAGTCTGCAGGATCAGAGGCAGTAGCGATGACCAGGGATGTTCTCTTGATAAGTGTGTGAATTTGACCATTTTCCTATCCTGCTAAGCATTCAAAATGTAACTAGTACTTTTGGGTGTCAGGGTAAATGTATGGAGTAAAAAGTACATAGTCTTCTTTAGGAATGTAGTGAAGTAAAAGTAAAAGTTGTCGAAAATATAAATAGTAAAGTACATATACCCCAAAAAACTACTTAAGTAGTATATTCAAGTATTTTTACTGAAGTACTTTACACCACTGATCATAATGAGTGCTTGTTACCTTTGAAATGTGGTCTGTTTGAATAGACTAAAATGAAATGCTTTGTATGAGTAGAAAAACATAGCATAATAGCTCCATCCTGACTAATTTTCAGAAGATTATACAGAATCTCACAGATGCCATGTCACAATAAAACAGATATGTGTTTGCATGAGTAATGCCAAGGAAATTCATTCCATGTGTCCTATCTATGCTTGGAGTTCAAGAAAGTTTCATCCAAAATAAGCTAACAGTGTTATTAAGTCTTATTGAAACATTCAGTGAAGGTTTTAAGGAAGTTATTCAAAAACCTCAAAATAACCTATATTTTCCATTTCCAGTGTTAATTAAACCTCCCAGGAAAACTTTGAAAGAACCAGAATAAAATGTTCTCCCTGCAACCTAAAAATAAATGTTCCCAGAACAGGTGAAATATTCACTTTGTTCTCAGATTGTTTATAAAAAACTTCCCAGTTTTAGTAACTTCATTCCCACAACCAATGTGAAATCCAAAAACACACGAGCACACAACTTCCAAGGAATGAAATGTGTTCGCTGGGAAGCAAAGCAAATCGAAGTTGCATGATTTCTATTGATTGCATGCAACAGTGCGGGCAAGACAGACTGTAGTCATCGTTTACCATAGAATGTGAAAGAAGAATTAACAACACTGTTTCTTGTGTAGAGAGCAAACATGCTTTTATCCAATAGGGAGTCAAAGATGTGAAGATATTCCCCTCATCTATATTCATCTATTTAGTTTGTCTCTAAGTCAGGTTGTAAATAAAGTGCCATTATGGATGTATTTTGCAGCTGTATTGTTTAAAATACTGTTATCAACTTCAGCCCAAATAGCCTACTGTCAAATCATGTCACTTTATTTAGGTTGATTGGGTCACTATGAGGACTACTCTGAAGTCAAGATTTTGGAGTTGGTTAAAGCTGCACTGTTTCACTTTTCTTAAGGTCCCATTTAGTCTTGAAATACTGTTATTGCCATAGGAACTGAAAAACTTTCCTGGCAAAAGTCACGTAACTTTCTGTCTTGTCAAATGGGCGTTCTTGTTACAGTACTACACAACTTTGAACCTACAACTTGAAACCCTCCATCCGGGAGAATAAAGGAGGCGTGTTTAGCTTACCTTGTTGAGGTGTGCAACTAAATAAATAGAGTGAGAGCATCAGAGGCTGAGCATACAGGATGGAGAAGTGAAGACAGGTGCAACTTCAAGGTAAGATGATTCTGGCATTGACGCAAACATACATTTATGGCACAATATGCCCTGCTTTTAAGATATGTCGCGCACATCTCATTGATTAGGCTGATATGGTAGATCTGTTTCACTGCATTTATGCCAAATCATGTGATGGGAAAGCAGTGGCTTGATTCATTTGTTTGTTTTCATGCTGCCAAGTATTTTACCAAGGCATTTCAGAGAGTGTGAGGTTGGGGTCTCGAGTCTAAGGAATTAATCTACCTTAGCTCTGCAGCAGGGTTTCCCAAACTTGGTCCTGGGGCCCCCCCTGGGCGCACGATATAGTGCTAGGACAAAAAACAAAACGTGCACCCAGGGGAAGCCCTACTCTAGAGAACCCAAGGGAGCTTACATCCAGTCCCGGTCTTGGGTTCTCAGCTGATGGTATGGAGGAAAGCTGGCTACATGTAAACTACAATCCCAACGCTCTATTTTAACGCTTTGAAACGAGATACGTTTGAAGCAGAAATTGGAGGGGATGAAGTAAAGTTTCAGTTGGAGGCGGTGTTCTTGAGAATACAGCGGGGTGCAACTTTCCTAAACTGTGTACAGTAAGTGTATCTTTCGTATTAGGACAATTATTTCTCGTTTATATGAAAGTTAAGTTCCAAATGTTTTCAATACTCTATAGTGTGGGAGACGTATTCACATTTAGACAGCTTTTGGGCAGAGTCTGAGTCTCAAAGCGTTTTCCTTACAAGGCTAAAGGGGACATCCAATGGCTCAATGTAATGCAATGGAATTGGAGTAATGAATAAGGGTTAGCATACCTTTTTCACACCTTCATTCATTGCTTTATGGTCACATTAGGAATGGCATTTCCAGTGGTGTAAAGTACTTATGTAAAAATACTTTAAAGTACTACTTAAGTCTTTTTTGGGGGGTATCTGTACTTTCCTATTTATATTATTGACAACTTTTACTTTGGTTTCACTACATTCCCAAAGAAAAGTATGTACTTTTAACTCCATACATTTTCCCTGACACCCAAAATTAAATTAAATAAAATCAAATGTATTTGTCACATACACATGGTTAGTAGGTGTTAATGCAAGCGTAGCGAAATGCTTGTGCTTCTAGTTCCGACCATGCAGTAATATCTAACAAGTAATATAACTTAACAATTACACAACAACTACCTTATACACACAAGTGTAAAGGAATGAATATGAAATTACTCGTTACTTAGCTGCTTAGCAGGGCAGGAAAATGGTCTAATTCACACACTTATCAAGAGAACATCCCTGGTCATCCCTACTGCCTCTCTGATCTGAACATAAACAGAGAACATCTGTCATCCCATGCCTCTGATCTGGTGGTCTCACTAAACAGAGAACATCCCTGGACTCACTCACTAAACACATGCTTTGTTTGTAAATGATGTCTGAGCTGTCAATTAAAAATGAAATTGCGCAATCTGGTTTGCTTAATTGCTTAATTTCATTTACTTTTGATACTTAAGTATATTTGAAACCAAATACTCATAGACTTTTACTCAAGTAGTACTTTACTGGGTGACTCACGTTTACTTGAGTCATTTTCTATTAAAGTATATTTAACTCAAGTATGACAATTAGGTACTTTTTCCACCACTGGGCATATCCCACCCCTTGTTGTAGCTACTCATACAGTCGTATATACCCTTGATAAATTATGGAGTCTGGAATTATTTTTGCCTATGTAGACAATTATGTTGCTTTGCATTTTCATCATCTCCCAGGGAGCCAAATTATGTTGAAAATATATATCTTCTAGACATAAAATCACGTACATGTTCAGTTCTGAATTACATTTTAAAAGGTGTCTATTCCGAATGATGAAAAAACATTGTTTTTGGACATTTAAAATACTTTTACTGATGTTAAAAATACTTATTTTGGGGGATTAATTGTTTCTATGGCCTATTTTTAGCCTTAAATACATTTCCTTTCGCTACTTTCACCTTAAAAAACTTGTCACATTCAAAAGTTTTATTTCCAATTAAAATCATATTGCAGAATGGAATTACAAATAAGATTGCAGTAGGAAAAAAAACAGAACAATTTAACTACAACCACATTCTCAGTAACAGTTACAGAATCATTTTTGAAAATGAGTGTGGGCACTTGGGTGACTGGTTAGGCCAGGAGGAGAAAATTGGTGAACAGGTGAACCACGGTAAGATGTTTTGGCAGAAGGAAGGACACTGAGAGTTGGCTATTCCTTAACCTCACCCTTGGTGAGTAAATTTATTCAGCATGTGCTGGAATGAAAATGCAAGAACAAACAATCAATAAAATGTCATAATGCATAAATCAAATGATCATGGACCCTCTCTTCACATTTCAATGCCACATTAAGATATTGACTCAGATACAGACCAAACCCCTCGTCGTACTGTTGTCTACACTGACAGGGGTGTTGTCATTTGAGTTGGAGACAACATGTAACTTCGTAAAGAGCTTGGGTTGATACATCTGAACATTAGGGGCTTACTTGCTAAAGTGAAATACATCAAGATCTGGGCTATTGTTTCGGTTTTCTTCCGTTGAAGGAGAGTCGGACCAAAATGCAGCGTGGTTAATTCAATACATCTTTAATGAAGAAAAAAAACACGAACGATACAAAAACAACAAACGGAATGTGAAAACCTATACAGCCTATCTGGTGAACACTAACACAGAGAAAGGAACAATCACCCATGAAATATTAAAAGAATATGGCTGCCTAAATATGGTTCCCAATCAGAGACAACGATAATCACCTGACTCTGATTGAGGACCGCCTCAGGCAGCCATAGACTATGCTAGACACCCCACAAAAACCCCATGACAAAAACGCACCACAAAAACCCATGTCACACCCTGGCCTGACCAAATAAATCAAGACAAACATACATTACTTCGACCAGGGCGTGACAGCTATGCAGACAAAACCGCACATTCTTCTATTGACTGGAACTTGCATCTCAGGGGACATTCTGGAATCATATCAATATTGAGGGTTATAATGTGTTCAGAGCTGACAGACAGGGTAGAAGTGGTGGAGTGGCCATTCTTATTCAAAATGTTTTATCTGTCACTTTACTGAAATTAATTTCCCTTACCAATATGTTGGCTATATTATGTAACAGCAACACTTAGGAGTGACAGACAGACAGACAGACAGACAGACAGACAGACAGACAGACAGACAGACAGACAGACAGACAGACAGACAGACAGAAGAAGCAGAGAAGATTCAGACTGCACAACAAGGAGGCAACAAAGGCCCAGTTATAGTGGTGAGTTGTATCTCCAGTGGTGTTTTTACATGTTGTATTAGTCTTAAACATGAGAAGGTTGAAAAGAGGACTATGTTTCACTGGTCACTGGTAAAATTTCTATACAACTATAGTTGTTAATGTTATGTGTCATTAGAATTACTTCATCTGTGTGTAAGTCCTTCAATTACTTTTTTGTGATGATAAATTAGAGCAGATGGTGCTTACAAACCATAGCCTTCCTGTATTCTGTTTCAATCCAAGCTAAATCTGTCTAGTGACGTGTGCTGTTGAGTTTTGGCCACATAATACTTTTTGGGGGGGACTACACAGCTAATCCTCATAAAATCTCATAAGAAATTACTAATGTGGTGTTTTTGATGTAACAGTAACGTTATACTATGCTACTATGCTATTATATTGGGTTATGTTATATAGAACACTAATTAATCTTTATCTGATCTTCTAAGACAATTGATTCAGCATTGATCTAACTTTACTAAAAGAGCACCATTGTGAGAAGTGGCTGAGTGTCTATAAGCTCCAGCACTACACCCCTACTCCCACGGCACCAAACCAACTAATTGAAGCGCATGTAGCCTACTCTTTTACCTCGCGGAAAATTTGGTCATGCAGAAACAAACGACCACGTGTGGCTGTTTTATGAAAATCTTGGAATATTTTGCTAAGGAAACATTTCAGGTTGGTCTTTGGGAATGTAAAGCAGTTAGGAAGGGGAATACTTGGCTGAAATGCCAGGGCTGAACTTGTCCCAGTCCGCCCCTGAATATAGCCTAATATGTAATTAGATTGTCTTTTATAACACATAGGTATAGCCATCTACATGACATTTATACAATGCTTTATATCAGACAGAAGTCATCATGTATTACAATAAAACATTAAAAGAATGCCCAAATGCTTAAAAATCCTAGTTCATCTGTTAAATTAGAAATTGGGGTCTGTCTGTGTATTTTAATTGTTTAATCAATGTTAAATCTATTTGCTTCGCTTCTAAATCTTAGTGTTTCTTCACCCAGTGAGGCAACGAGGGGTTTTGAACTGTAGCGGAGAGGAAGAGTTGTGTATCTGCCCTCTCATTGGTTAGAATCTTTGAGGACACGTAATTCCATTGTTAGAGCGGTCAATCGACATGTCCATATAATACAGTGGTTCCCAAACTTTTCATGGTCCCGTACCCCTTCAAACATTCAACCTCCGGCTGCATACGAGGGTCAGCACGAGGGTCAGCACGAGGGTCAGCACAAGGGTCAGCACTCTCTCAAATGTTGTTTTTTGCCATCATTATAAGCCTGCCACACACACACTATACGATACATTTATAAACATAAGAATGAGTGTGAGTTTTTGTCACAACCCGGCTCGTGGGAAGTGACAAAGAGCTCTTATAGGACCAAGACACAAATAATATAATAATAATAATCAATCATTTTTCTCTTTATTTAGCCATCTTACATATAAAACTTCATTTGCTCATGGAAAATTGTGAAAAACTCACCACAGGTTAATGAGAAGGGTGTGCTTGAATGGATGCACATAACTCTGCAATGTTGGGTTGTATTGGAGAGAGTCTCAGGCTTGAATCATTTCCCACACACAGTCTGTGCCTTTATTTAGTTTTCCTGCTAGTGGGGGCTGAGAATCCACTCTCACATAGGTAGGTGGTTGCAAAGGGCATCAGTGTCTTAACAGCGCAATTTGCCAACGCAGGATACGCGTTGGGCCAGTAACCGAATGGTTGCAAGTTCAAACCCCCGAGCTGACAAGGTACAAATCTGTCGTTCTGCCCCTGAACAGGCAGTTAACCCACTGTTCCTAGGCTGTCATTGAAAAGAAGAATTTGTTCTTAACTGACTTGCCTAGTTAAATAAAGGTAAAAAGATAGTGTTGTACTTGTTTCCTCCAGGATCTTCATGTTGTTCTGCGATTGATTTGCTCTTTTCGCACCAAAGTACGTTCATCTCTAGGAGACAGAACGCGTCTCCTTCCTGAACAGTCTCCTTCCTGAACAGTCTCCTTCCTGAACAGTATGATGTAAATGGGTAATTGCACTGCAATAAGGACCTCTTAAATGAAGCATTACCGTTGAATGCACTGACTGTAAGTCGCTCTCGTTAAGAGAGTCTGCTGAATGCCCAAAATGTAAATGTAAGATAAACACTTACAAAGTACTATACTAATGAGTATTATACTAATGAGCTCCACCCCCGAACAAGACCAAATTTGATTGACCAAATCTGAACCAATCATAAATGTCTGTGTTTAAACAGTTAGTACAGTACATGGCAGTACAGTAGAGCATAGTTGAGTAGAGTCCAAACTTGCCAAGGATGTTAAAAGGTGGTTGAAATTGGGTCAGTCCAACCTGGACTTGATTTCAACATCCACAGATGGCCTTGATTTTAGCATCCATAATGTCCGCAACATCCACAGAGGGCCTTGATTTTAGCATCCATAATGTCCGCAACATCCACAGAGGGCCTTGATTTTAGCATCCATAATGTCCGCAACATCCACAGAGGGCCTTGATTTTAGCATCCATAATGTCCGCAACATCCACAAACATAGACGTCTATGTTTGCGTCAAATCATGGCTGGTCCGGACGGGACCAAATCTGAACCAATCACAGACGTCTATGTTTTTGGACGTTGTGGATATTGTGGACATTGAAATGAAGGCTGGTCCATAATGGATCAAAACTGTGCATCCGTGGATATTGAAATAAAAGTCAAATGGACGTCCGGCTTCATTTATAATTGCCTTTTCCTTGCTTTCAGATGAATGGACTTGTGGTTATCAATGCAGCTCTATTTGTCCTCACTGCAATCAGTGCTGCAGGCGGTTGTAAGTGATTATTATATTATTTTGTTGCCCTGTGACTCTCTTCTACTATTATTTTTGTGACACTTTGCAAAACTTTTTCCCTTTTTATCAGCGTGGTGTTACCATGATCCTAGCTGTGGTAAGTATTTGTTTTACCCACTGGTTACAGTGTTTTTATTCACAAATTGTACATGAAGCATTTGCTTTGAAATGATTGTGATGGTGGTGGATAACAGACTATAGAATGAATGTGTTAGCATATAATGTGACCCTTATTAACATACGATACATTGACACCGTGTTATGGTTGATTCCATGTTAAGATGACACCACTTGGTCCACCATTGCCTCAGAACATTGCAATGGATCCCGTCAGTCTCCCATCAACATTGTCTCTGCATCAGCAGTGGGCGATGAAACCCTGACTGCCTTCACCTTCACCAAATACGGAGACAATTATACAATGAACAAGATCAAGAACACTGGCAAAACTGGTGAGGAGAATGGATGGATGCCTTGCCTCTCAATCGATAGACTGAAAGTGCCCACTTGAGGAAAATTCCTGGTTTGGTACAAATAGTGCATTCGGGAAAATATTCAGACCCCTTGACTTTTTCTAAATTTTCTTACATTACAGCCTTATTCTAAAATGGATTAAATAGTTTTTTACTCTTATCAATCTACACAATATCCCATAATAAACAGACATTTTTGCAAATGTATAAAAAAAACAATAGGGAAATATCACATGTACATAAGTATTCGGACCCTTTACTCAGTACTTTCTTGACGCATCTTTGGCAGCGATTACAGCCTCGAGTCTTCTTGAGTATGACGCTACAAGTTTGGCACACCTGTATTTGTGGAGTTCCTCCCATTCTTCTCTGCAGTTACTCTCAAGCTCTGTCAGGTTGGATGGGGGTGCGATGGGGGTGCGATATTAGATTGGGTCAAGTCTAGGCTCTGGCTGTGCCACTCAAGGACATTCAGAGACTTGTCTACTCCTGCGTTGTCTTGACTGTGTGCTTAGGGTCGTTGTCCTGTTGGAAGGTGAACCATAGCCCCCAGTTTAAGATCCTGATAACTCTCACAGGTTTTCATCAAGGATCTCTCTGTACTTTTCTCCATTAATATTTCCCACAATCCTGACTATTCTCCCGGTCCCTACCGCATCCCAAAGCATGATGCGGCCACCACCATGTTTCACCATAGGGATGGTGTCAGGTTTGCTCCAGTTGTGACGCTTGGCATTCAGGCCAAAGAGTTCTTGGTTTCATTAGTCCATAGAATCATATTTCTTATTGTCTGACAGTCTTTAGGTGCCTTTTGGGCTGCCATGTGCCTTTTACTGAGGAGTGGCTTCAATTTGGCCACTCCAACATAAAGGCCTGATTGGTGGAGTGCATCAGAGATTGTTGTCCTTCTGAAAGGTTCTCCCATTCCACAAAAGAACTCTGGAGCTCTGTCAGAGTGACCATCGGATTCTTGGTCACCTCCCTGACCTTGACCCGTTTCCCCTGATTGCCCAGTTTGGCTGGGCACCCAGCTCTAGGAAGAATCTTGGTGGTTCCAAACTTCTTCCTTTTAAGAACGATGGAGGCCACAGTGTTCTTCGGGACCTTCACTGCTATAGAAATTTTTTGGTACCCTTCCTCAGATCTGTGCCTCGAGACAATCCTGTCCCGGAGCTCTATGACAATTTCCTTCGACCTCATGGCTTGGTTTGTCAACCGTTCACTGTCAACATGCACTGTCAACTGTGGCACCTTATATAGACAGGTGTGTGCCTTTACACATCATGTCCAATCAATTGAAATTACCACAGGTGTACACCATTCAATTTGTAGAAACATCTCAATGATGCTCAATGGAAACAGGATGCACCTGAGCTCAATTTCAAGTCTCATATCAAAGGGTCTGAATACGTATGTAAATAGGGTATTTCAGTTTTTAATTTTTAATACATTTGCAAAATTCAAAAAAGCGGTTTTCACTTTGTCATTATGGGTAGTGTGTGTAGCTTGATGAGGACTTTAAAAAATGTTATTATCTTTTAGAATAAGGCTGTAAATAACTAAATGTGGAAAAAGTCAAGGGATCTGAATACTTTCCAAATGCACTGTACGTACCAAACATGGAATTTGTTTGAAATTGAACTAATTCCTCTCGTTTTGTTGGTGTTTTCTTTCTTTCAGTCAAAGTCAGGCTGACAAGTGGAGTCCAGATTGCAGGCGGGGCCTTGTCTGAGGCCTATGACAGCCTGCACTTTCACCTCCACTGGGGGAATGGTACCTCTGTACCTGGGTCGGAGCACGCAGTGGATGGAACCCGCTACCCCATGGAGGTATTTGGAAGGTTCAACACGACATTGCTGCGTTCTGATTCTCTACCTTTCTCCAGAAGTGTCACCTCATTCACCCCCCCCCCCCACACACTTCTCATACTGATGGTGCCATTTAAGATGAGGGAGGACGATTAAAAAAAATATGAGCAATGGCTTTATTTCTATTATAGCATATTGGATGACCGTCATTTTATATTCCATTCACCAAGCTCAATGTAACACAATATGTTTAGGCTACTACATGATACTCAATTGTTCCATATACACATCATGAGGTTGCTAGAATCTACCCTATGAATAAAGTGTTTACAACGTACAGTAGGTGCACAGTTTGAGAGAAAATGTTGAGATGTGACAGACAGTGACACATTCAATACTGCCTTGCACACTCTTGCCTGCATATAGCTGATCTAGGGTGTAATCCTTAGTCCAAAAGTTGCAAACGAGAGTTTCTATTGGACAAATTCAGGTATTTTTAGCCCTGTTTCATTCTGTTTGCTTCGGTATAAGAAGCATTCTTTAAACAGAATCGGCAGTATAAATACACCCCTGATCACACATAAACACAGTTCACTTTCAAAGCAGCCACATAAACAGCATGACTCATTTGCTCATTTGCACATCTAAGTGCTCTCCTCCACTCACCTTTTCTATTCGGTTGTGGATTTCAGTGGACAACACATCAGCTGTCTGTAACCAGGCGAAAAAACCTTTCTAAGAAAAACCTTCATATCATAACCGCTAAACCACTACACACAGCCTACATCGTTGTCACCATATTAGCTAATGTCATAGTCAGCATAGCTACTAGAACTAAAACATTAGTAAACCTGCTGCAATCATGCAATCATGCAGTACAGTGTACAGTCAGAAAGCAGTTTAGCAGTTACAATAAATGAATCAAACCAAAAGCTTACCTTGACTTGGAAGAGTTCCAGTGTTGGATAGCCATAGCCAGCTAGCTAACATTACATCGCTCTCTGTTTGAGTAGATTTAACGAGCTAGCTGCATTTGCTAGCTAAGTGAAAGTGAATGTGAATTATTTTTTTTAAATAGCTAGCTTGCTCGCTCTCTCTCTTTCTTCTCCTTCATTTTTGAAGAAATTTATTTTTTCAAAGCTGTTCAACTATTGTCTTTCTCTCTCTTTGAGTAAACTACTCCCCACATGTTAAGCACTGCAGCGTTAGCTAGATGTAGCGTATGCTTTCAGTACGAGATTAATTCTCTGATCCATTTATTGGGTGGACAACATGTCAGAGCAAGAGCTCTGATAGGTTGGAGGACATCATCCAGAGTTGTCATAATTACTGTGTATGTCTATAGAAGGAGGTGAAAACCGGAGGAGGAGGAAAACTAGCTGTCCTTTGGCTACACCATGGTACTACCATGAAGAGTGCTGTTGAGGCTAATGTAGACCTGCATTGAAAAACTGTGTGTTTAATCAATTATCTGGTGATGTGAATATACTGTATTGAGTATAGTTTTATTTAAAAAGGATAACTTTTAAAATCTTTCACTCTTTTTATTTTCATGAAATTCACTGAGGAAGATGTTCTTCCCCTTCCATCTCTGAGGAGCCTCCACTGATGTACATATACCATACTGCCATGGATCAATGTCAAGTTATTTGTTTAGGCTTAGTACAGTCTGAATTATCCCCCCTCCCACGCAACTTGGTTTACTAGAAAACTGACTAATGGGTAAATGTAACCACTCTCAGATTTTCAAAGATAGTGCAATAGTCTGACGGTTGACCTGAACTTATGAGGCATTTATAAGTTCTATTCCTTAAGAATCAGGGGGCATATATGTCATTAATTTAAATTACCTTTGAAAAGCTGTAAATATGGCAGATTGTAATCTACCTTTTTTAAATGTATCATTACAACGTTTGAATTTCCCAATGGATTCAGATAACTTTTTATATCAACTGTTATGCTTCACCTTTCAGTTGCACATAGTAAATGCAAAGTCTTCGCACAACGGTAACACGACCATGGCCGTTGCAGACAGCACGGGACTCGCTGCTCTTGGCTTCTTCATAGAGGTGAGCGGATGCTTTAACCTTCATAGAAATGGCATCCATTTTTCCATTGTAGATTTTGGGCATTTCAATGTTTTATTGCTGTTTTTTGTTTTTAAAGTAATGTTTTTGCAACAGCCCGTACCAGGCAATGTGACTGGTTCACCAGCAGCCTGGAATACTCTGACATCCTACTTGGCCAACATCACACTAAAAGGTGAAAGGAGAGATTTGACTGGTTATGATTTGATCAAGAACTACTTCCTCAAAATAAAGTTTGGAAGAGGGATTTGTTTTTCTCTTTGAATTCAAAATTATTATTTTAGTTATTAGTTATTTAGTTAGTTTAGTTATTTTATTGTTCAATTTCAGTAGCATATGATTTTAGAATACGTTTTTTCTTTCTCTCTTCCTCAAGATGATATTGTGAACATTACTCATGCTATTTCATTGGATGAGCTCCTGGAAGGGGTGGACCGTACCAAATACTACCGTTACAATGGATCACTGACTACTCCAAATTGCAACGAGGCTGTGGTTTGGACCGTGTTCAAGGACCCTATCAAAGTCAGCCAGGACTTGGTGAGTTTGTGAAACAATTTCACAATAAACTTAATAACATTTATACATCCTAGAATTGTTTAAAAAAAAATATATATATATATATACGGTGCTTTTGGAAAGTATTCAGACCCCTTGACTTTTTCCAAATTTTGTTAAGTAACAGGCTTACATTTTGAAATAGTTTTTTCCTCTCATCAATCGACACAATACAAAAATATATATTTTTAAATAATTAGAAAAACGGAAATATCACATTTACTCAGTACTTTGTTAAAGCACCATTGGCAGTGATTACAGCATTGTGTCTTCTTAGGCATGATGCTACAAGCTCGTCACACCTGTATTTGGGGAGTTTCTCCCATTCTTCTCTGCAGATCCTCTCAAGCTCTTTCAGGTTGGATGGGGATCGTTACTGCACAGCTATTTTCAGGTCACTCCAGAGATGTTCGATCGGGTCAGAGTCCGGGCTCTGGCTGGGCCACTCAAGGACATTCAGAGACATGTCCCAAAGTCTTTCCTGCATTGTCTTGGCTGTGTGCTTCGGGTTGTTGTTCTGTTGGAAGGTGAACCTTCACCCCATTCTGTGGTCCTGAGCGCTATGGAGCAGGTTATCATCAAGAATCTCTTTGTACATTGCTTCGTTCATCTTTGTCTCAATCCTGACTATATATCAGTCCCTGCCGCTGAAAAACATCCACACACCATGATGCTGCCACCACCATGCTTCATCTTAGGGGTGGTGCCAGGTTTCCTCCAGACGTGACACTTGGCATTCAGGCCAAAGTCTTTAGGTGCCTTGTGGCAAACTCCAAGCAGGCTGTCATGTGCCTTTTCCTGGGGATTGGCTTCGATCTGACCACTCTACCATAAAGGCCTGATTGGTGGAGTGCTGCAGAGATGGTTATCCTTCTGGAAGGTTCTTTGTTCTTGGGGACCATCAATATTGCAGAAATGTTTTGGTACCCTGCCCCAGATCTGTGCCTCGACACAATCTTATGCCAGAGCCCTACAGACAATTCCTTCGACCTCATGGCTTGGTTTTGCTCTGACATGCATTGTAAACTCTGGGACCTAATATAGACAGATGTGTGCCTTTCCAAATCACTCCAATCAATTGTAGGAACATCTTGAGGATTATGTTTTTAAGGCTGTAACGTAACAAAATGTGGAAAAAGTCAAGGGATCTGAATACTTTCTGAAGGAACTGTGTATACATATGCTGTATATAGACACTATATATAAAAAAGTATTTGGACACCCCTTCGGCTACTTCAGCCACACCCGTTGCTGACAGGTGTATAAAATTGAGCACACAGCCATGCAATCTCCAAAAACAAACATTGGCAGTAGAAGGGCCTTACTGAAGAGCTCAGTGACTTTTAAAGTGGCACCGTCATAGGATGCCACCTTTCCAACAAGTCAGTTCATCAATTTTCTGCCCTGCTAGAGATGCCCGGTCAACTGTGAGTGCAATTATTGTGAAGTGGAAATGTCTAGGAGCAACAATGGCTCAGCCACCCAAGGTCACAGAACAGGACTGCCGAGTGCTGCAGCGAGTAGCACGTAAAAATCATCTGGTTGTAACACTCACTACCGAGTTTCAAACTGTCTCTGAAAGCAACGTCAGCACAATAACTTTTCATCTGGAGCTTCATAAAAATGAGTTTCCATTCGAGCTGCCACACACAAACCTAAGATCACCATGCGCAATGCCAAGCGTCGGGCTGCAGCGGTGTAAAGCTTTCCGCCATTGGACTCTTGAGCAGCGTAAAAGTGTTCTCCAGAGTCATGAATCATGGTTCACCATCTGTCATTCCGATAGACTAATCTAGGTTTGGCGATGCCAGGAGAACGCTAAGTGTAAAGTTTGGTGATGGAGGAATATCAAATCAAAATCAAATCAAATGTATTTATATAGCCCTTCGTACATCAGCTGATATCTCAAAGTGCTGTACAGAAACCCAGCCTAAGACCTCAAACAGCAAGCAATGCAGGCGTAGAAGCAAGGTGGCTAGGAAAAACTCCCTAGAAAGGCCAAAACCTAGGAAGAAACCTAGAGAGGAACCAAGCTATGTGGGGTGGCCAGTCCTCTTCTGGCTGTGCCGGGTGGCACATTATAACAGAACATGGCCAAGATGTTCAAATGTTCATAAATGACCAGCATGGTCAAATAATAATAATCACAGGCAGAACAGTTGAAACTGGAGCAGCAGCACGGCCAGGTGGCCTGGGGACAGCAAGGAGTCATCATGCCAGATAGTCCTGAGGCATGGTCCTAGGGCTCAGGTCCTCCGAGAGAGAGAAAGAAAGAGAGAAAGAGAGAATTAGAGAGAGCATTATTAAATTCACACAGGACACCGGATAGGACAGGAGAAGTACTCCAGATATAACAAACTGACCCTAGGCCCCGACACAAACTATTGCAGCATAAATACTGGAGGCTGAAACAGGAGGGGTCAGGAGACAATGTGGCCCCATCCGATGATACCCCCGAACAGAGCCAAACAGGAAGGATATAGTGGTCTGGGGCTGTTTTTCATGGTAAGGGCTAGGCCCCTTGGTTCCAGCGAAGGGAAGTTTTAACGCTACTGGTCCTTTGTACTGTAAATCAGTTGGTAGAACATGGTTCTTGTAATATTAGGGTAGTGGGTTCATGTCCCTTGACCACTCATTTGTAAAATGTATGCTTTCATGACTGTACAATGCCTTGCAAAAGTGTTCACCCCCTTGGCGTTTTTCCTAAATGCACAAAATAGTCCAAATTTGTGAAGTGAAATGAAAAAAATTACCTATTTAATGATTTATTTATTTTACGGGTGGTGCGTGCATATGTATTCAGCCCCTTTGCTAAAAATCCCCTAAATAAGATCTGGTGCAACCAATTACCTTCAGAAGTCACATAATTAGTTAAATAAAGTCCACCTGTGTGTCACATGATCTGTCACATGATCTCAGTATATATACACCTGTTCTGAAAGGCTCCAGAGACTGCAACACAACCAAGCAATGGGCACCACCAATCAAGCGGCACTATGAAGACCATGGAGCTCTCCAAAAAGGTCAGGGACAAAGTTGTGGAGTGTGGCGGAAGAATCAGAATTAGTTGTGTAACAGAAAATTAAGATGTCTTATCTGCATAATATGCTTATGTGATATACTTGTTATTAGAATGTATCCCTTCGGACTCTGGTGTTGGCAGTTGCATGTCTTCCCTCAGCTGGGGCTCAGTCACCTGGGGCCCAGAGAGGTCAGACTTATCTTTCACATGTCCCTGGTGCTATGCAGAATATCAGAAAGGGAAGAGGACAGGAGGGAACATTGTCTTCATATGTGAATGTGTCTACCTATTTGTAAACCATGTGAAGGGATGGCGTGATTAATGGGGAACCAATTACTTGTCTCCACAATGTCTGTGCGCCAGTCACTCCCTCCTTTGACATTGGGGATGTGTGTGGCAGTGTCTGGAACCATTGTATGTCATCTCTGATGTTGCACTTATCCTGGGATAGTGTATGACCTAGAGGCTCACTACCCTCAGTGAGTTTGTCCAGGAGTGGGGTCAATAAGTAGTTTTACTTGAGATGGGAGAATCTGGAGTTGACAATTGATTTATGCCATTGGATGAGTTGGTATTTTTGTGCAAAGACGTACCAGGAACGAGTTTGGAACCTCGTCTTAGGGGCCAAACTGAATGATAATTTATAGCGAATGTTATCTGGCTACGGGATACTCAATTCTCATTTAAAACGTCTTACCTTGTGACCTGTTCAAAACATCTGTGGTTTGTTATGTTGACTAGGGGGTGGATCTTGGCTATGAAAGACCTTTGTACTTTTGTCTCACCTCTCTCAACGAATCATCAAAGAGACGGTGTTTAGTTGACAAGTCATTGCTATTGCAAAGCTCTCACTATTAAAGATTTAGTTTAAGTGTAACTCTGGCTTGTGTGATAAGTTTGTCTCTCCTCATTTGATAGTAAAGAAATTAACCACCACGGGAGAAGTACAGATCATGGTTGGGCTTTAAAAAAATATCTGAAACTTTGAACATCCCACAGAGCACCATTAAATCCATTATTACATGTTTTAAAGAATATAGCATCACAGCAAACCTGCCAAGAGAGGGCCACCCACCAAAACTCCCGGACCAGGCAAGGAGGGCATTATTAATCAGAGGCAACAAAGAGACCAACGATAACCCCGAAGGAGCTGCAAAGCTCCATAGCGGAGATTGGAGTATCTGTCCATTGGATCACTTTAAGCCATACACTCCACAGAGCTGGGCTTTACAGAAGAGTGGCCAGAAAAAAGCCATTGCTTCAAGAAAAAAATAAGCAAACACGTTTGGTGTTCACCAAAAGGCATGTGGGAGACTCTCCAAACATATGTAAGAAGGTACTCCCGTCAGATGAGACTAAAATTTAGCTTTTTGGCAGTCAAGGCAAACATTATTTCTGACGCAAACCCAACACCTCATCACCCCGAGACACATCCCCACAGTGAATCATGGTGGCGGCAGCATCATGTTATGGGGATGTTAATCATCGGCAGGATCCGGGAAACTGGTCAAAATTGAAGGAATGATGGATGGCGCTAAATACAGGGAAATTCTTGAGGGAAACCTGTTTCAGTCTTCCAGAAGTTTTAGACTGGAATGGAGGTTCACCTTCCAGCAGAACAATGACCCTAAGCATACTGCTAAAGCAACACTCTAGTTGTTTAAGGGGAAACATTTAAATGTCTTGTTAGGGCCTTGTCAAATCCCAGACCTCAATCCAATTGAGAATCTGTGGTATGACAAAGATTGCGGAACACATCCAACTAGATGGGTCTGGAGCACTTTTGTCTTGAAGAATGGGCAAAAATCCCAATGGCTAGATGTGCCAAGCTTATAGAGACATACCCCAAGAGACTTGCAGCTGTATTTGCTGCAAAAGGTGACTCTGCAAAGTATTGACTTTGGGGGGGGTGAGTAGTTATGCATACTCAAGTTAAATTTTTTTGGTCTTATTTCTTGTTTGTTTCACAATAAAATATATTTTGCATCTTCGAAGTGGTAGGCATTTTGTGTAAATCAAATGATACAACAAAATAGGAAAAATGCCAAGAGGGGTGAATACGTTTGCAAGCCACTGTAAGTCACTTTGGATAAAAGCATCTGCTAAATGGCATATACTATTATACAGTATATTACAATGACATTCTAGACAATTCTGTGCTTCCAACTTTGTGGCAACAGTTTGGGTAAGGTAATGTTAAGCCATGAATCAACCTAGAAGGTCTATTTGTCATGCATGAATCAACCTAGAAGGTCTATTTGTCATGTATGATGAGGGAGAAGTGGGTATTTTTTTAACGATAAAAAAACCCATCCAAAATGACCAGGGGCGCCCCCAATTGGATGGGCACAGCTGGGGGGTGCTTCCTACCCAGCTGTGGACCCCTTGCACCCTCCTAAAGCCATTCAAAACTGTTTCAAAATTTGCTCCTGGTAGCCCGTTCCATTCAACAGGCTCACGGCTGTCCATTTGCAATATGTGTCAATGGGCATTACCATCACAAATTTGACATGCTCAGAAATGCAAAATTGACTGGCCCGATGAACTCGGAATGGCCGGGCAGTGATAGAGGTTCCTCTCCATCGCTCGTTGTGTTGATTTCATCATGTCCCTTTGGTGATGTTTTGTCACTGTTTAAACTTATTGCAAATGTACAAAAGTCAGCCAGCAAGTCAGCGTCCATCAGTCAATAAGATATCATTCTGACACCAACTAACACCAAACCCACTTTGTCCAACCTGGTTAGAAGCCAACTATCACATATTTCAGGGCAAGCCCAAAATTCACAGTGCCTGCCTTCTGTGTAAACCATAATAAAACATAACACACGTAGTTACATTTTAGCTGCAAATCCAGTTCTGACATTATGTGTAGGCGTAGCTGTGTCTACCCCGAATCCCGAGTTTCGGCTCGATAGGTCATTCGGCGCCCGAGCAGACACCTTAATTGGTGCTGAAAATCCACTTTTTCCGTGCTTTGCTACGAGGGCCTTGAATGAGCTATCGGACAGAAACGTTAGGGTCCGTCTCTATGGGCCGAGGCGGTTTCGATGCACTTTTTTCTTGGACATCTGTTGGGAGGAATGTCTGTTTTACAGTTCATGATGGTTTCCTAATCACACATATGAAGTTTAGGAAAGATCTGACCTTTTTAACCCTTCGAAACAGCCCATATTACCCCAATTTAAGGCACTTCCGGTTGACACAGGAAGCTGAAAGTGGACACATCCTCCTTGGGGTAGGCTCTTACAGAATTTAGAATTTTAAGTCTTTTGTACGGTTTCTCGTAAATTACGATAGATACACGGCTGGTTCTTTTTTTCCTGACACTGTAGGTTCATGTACTTTGACGTGAAGCAGTCAAACTAGCGGTCTATTTTCGTTTTTGACCTTTAATCGCAGAAAAATAGCCTTCACTCAAAGTAATGTTTCTTGGTTAATAGCTCATTAGGCCAAACCTATGCTCACCAAGTTTGTCTTCGAAGTCTTTTGGCCATCGTCTTCGAGAGATGGCCATGGTCATGATTGGTGATCTTTTGCAATAAGAAGTCATTCACCATCTGGTGGAATTTACTGGGACAGAGGAAAAATGACCCATTTGAAAATTTTATAAAATGGAAACCAAATGTTCAAGAGACTTGATTTGACGACTTCCCAGAAAATTTGACCCTGGGGCACGGCGAACATTTGCGGACGTCTAGTAAGGTACCGTACATTTGCAATATGGAGATCCTCAATCATACAGCAAATGTCATTTGCGTCCCTTATGTAGGGAAGGCCCTTTCATGTCAAGGTCCCCATGCACAAAGTGAGGTCCATACAGGGATGGTTTTCCAAGATCGGTGTGGAAGAACTTGACTGGCCTGCACAGAGCCCTGACCTCAACCCCATCAAACTCCTTTGGGACGAATTGGAACCCTTTTTGCCAATCGCAGAGGTCAGACGTTTCTTGTAGACGGCCACCAGGTTGGCACACATCTCAGGAGGGATTTTGTCCCACTCCTCTTTGCAGATCTTCTCCAAGTCATTAAGGTTTCGAGGCTGATGTTTGGCAACTCGAACCTTCAGCCCCCTCCACAGATTTTCTTTGGGATTAAGGTCTGGAGACTGGCTAGGCCACTCCAGGACCTTATTGTGCTTCTTCTTGAGCCACTCCTTTGTTGCCTTGGCCATGTGTTTGGGGTCATTGTCATGCTGGAATACCCATCCACGACCCATTTTCAATGCCCTGGCTGAGGGAAGGAGGTTCTCACCCAAGATTTGACAGTACATGGGTCCCGTCATAGTCCATTTGATCTGGTGAAGTTGTCCTGTCCCCTTAGCAGAAAAAGACCCCCAAAGCATAATGTTTCCACCTCCATGCTTGACTGTGGGGGTGGTGTTCTTGGGGTCATAGGCAGCATTACTCCTCCTCCAAACACGGTGAGTTGAGTTGATGCCAAAGAGCTCCACTTTGGTCTCATCTGACCACAACACTTTCACCCAGTTGTCCTCTGAATCATTCAGATGTTCATTGGCCAACTTCAGACGGGCATGTATATGTGCTTTCTTGAGCAGGGGGACCTTGCAGGTGCTGCAGGATTTCAGTCCTTCACGGTGTAGTGTGTTACCAATTGTTTCTTGATGACTACGGTCCCAGCTGACTTGAGATCATTGACAAGATCCTCCCGTGTAGTTCTGGACTGATTCCGCACCGTTCTCACGATCATTGGAACTCCACAAGGTGAGATCTTGCATGGAACCCCAGGCCGAGGGAGATCGACAGTTCTTTTGTGTTTCTTCCATTTGCGAATAATCGCACCAACTGTTGTCACCTTCTCACCAAGCTGCTTGGCAATGGTCTTGTAGCCCATTCCAGCCTTGTGTAGGTCTACAATCTTGTCCCTGACATCCTTGGGGAGCTCTTTGGTCTTGGCCATAGTGGAGAGTTTGAAATCTGATTGATTGCTTCTGTGGGCAGGTGTCTTTTATACAAGTAACAATCTGAGATTAGGAGCACTCCCTTTAAGAGTGTGCTCCTAATCTCAGCTCGTTACCTGTATAAAAGACACCTGGGAGCCAGAAATATTTCTGATTGAGAGGGGGTCAAACACTTATTTCCCTCATTAATATGCAAATCAATTTATAACATTTTTGACATGCGTTTTTCTGGATTTTGTTGTTGTTATTCTGTCTCTCACTGTTCAAATAAACCTAACATTAAAATTATAGACTGATAATTTCTTTGTCAGTGGGCAAACGTACAAAATCAGCAGGGGATCAAATACTTTTTTCCACTCACTGTGTGTGTATGTGTGTGTGTGTGTATATATATATATATATAAAGTGAGTATGTTGGAGCCCATGTACTTATTTTATAACTATATATATATATTACACTACCTTTCAAAAGTTTGGGGTCACTGAGAAATGTCCATGTTTTTGAAAAATAATAATAATAATAATAATAAAATAATAATAAATCTAACATTTTTGTCCATTAAAATAACATCAAATTGATCAGAAATAGAGTGTAGACATTGTTAATGTTGTAAATGACTATTGTAGCTGGAAATGGCTGATTTTGAATGGAATATCCACATAGGAGTACAGAGGACCATTATCAGCAACCTTCACTCCTATCATCCAATGGAATGTTGTGTTAGCTAATCCAAGTTTATCATTTTAAAAGGCTAATTGATCATTAGAAAACCATTTTTCAATTATGTTAGCACAGCTGAAAAATGTTGTTCTGATTGAAGAAGCAATAAAACTGTCCTTCTTTAGACTACTGGAGCATCAGCATTTGTGGGCTTGATTACAGGCTCAAATTGGCCAGAAACAAAGAACGTTCTTCTGAAACTCATCAATCTATTATTGTCTAAGAAATGAAGGCCATTCCATGTGAGACATTGCCAAGAAACTGAAGATCTCGTACAATGCTGTGTACTACCCCATTCACAGAACAGCGCAAACTGGCTCTAACCAGAATAGAAAGAGTGGGAGGCCCCATTGCACAACTGAGCAAGAGGACAAGTAGATTAGAGTGTCTTGTTTGAGAAACAGATGCCTCACAAGTCCTCAACTGGCAGCTTAATTAAATAGTACCTGAAAACACCGGCCTCAACGTGAAGAGGCGACTCTGTGATGCTGGCCTTCTAGGCAGAGTTGCAAAGAAAAATACATATCTCAGACTGGCCAATAAAATATTAAGATGGGCAAAAGAACACAGACACTGGACAGAGGAAGATTGGGGAAAAAAAAGTGTCATGGACAGACAAAGTTTGAGGTGTTCGGATCACGAAGAACATTTGGGAGACACAGAAAAAGTGAAAATATGCTGGAGGAGTGCTTGACGCTATCTGCCAAGCATGGTGAAGGCAATGTGATGGTCTGGGGGTGGTTTGGTGGTGGTAAAATGGGAGATTTGTACAGGGTAAAATGGATCTTGAAGAAGGAAGGCTATCACTCCATTTTGCAACGCCATGCCATACCCTATGGACGGTGCTTAAATGGAGCAAATTTCCTCATACAACAAGACAATGAACCAAACCACAGCTCCAAACTAAGCAATACATTTTTAGGGAAGAAGCAGTCAGCTGGTATTCTGGCTATAATGGTGTGGCTAGCACAGTCACCGGATCTCAACTGTATTGAGCTGTTGTGGGAGCAGCTTCACCCTATGGTACTTAAGAAGTGCCCAGGAAGCCAATCCAACTTGTGGGAGGTGCTTCAGGAAGCATCGGGTGAAATCTCTTCAGATTACCTCAACAAATTGACAACTGGAATGTCAAAGATCTACTTGGCTGTAATTGGTGCAAATGGAGGATTATTTTACGAAAGCAACAGTTTTTTCAATTATAAATCATTATTTATAACCTTGTCAATATCTTCACTATATTTCCTATTCATTTTGCAACTCATTTCATGTATGTTTTCATGGGAAACAAGGACATTTCAAATTGACCCCAAACTGTTGAATGGTACATTTGGGCAGTCTTGGTTTTAAAGAAAAGAACATGCATGCAAAGGTTCATTGGATCCGTTTAAAACTTTGCACATACACTGCTGCCGTCTAGTGGCAACAACAGAATTGCGCTGGGGTGGAATAATACATTATGGCCTTTCTCTTGCATTTCAAAGATGGTACAAAAACATTTACAAAAAAAAGGTTTTTCTTTCTATTATCTTTTACCAGATAAAATGTGTTATTCTCCTACATTAATTTTTACATTTCCACAAACTTCAAAGTGTTTCCTTTTGAAATGGTATCAATAATATGTATATCCTTGCTTCAGGTCCTGAGCTACAGGCAGTTAGATTCATTTTAGGCGAAAATTGAAGAAAAATGGAAGATCCTTAATAGGCAAACATATTATGTTTTATTGATATTTGGAAAGTTTTCGGACCAATTTTTCTGCCGTGAAACAAATATCTGACATATACTTTAGGTTGGATGGAAACCTGGTCTATGTGATTTACTTTATTGATTGGCTCTGCAAGAAGTCATGAACATGATTTGAGCAAGTTGCGCACAGTAGGAAAATAGTCCTGCATCAACTGGAAGTATTAATTGTTATATGAATTATACATTTTGTATAGGGGTTGGTAAATTTTCTGTAAGGAAAATCAACTCTGAAATGTTTAAGCGGAAATTAAACTTTATAAGCCTTTTAAAATATTGAAGACCGTACAAGTTTGCATGTTTTACTCTGCAGGAAGGATCCTGCAACAGCAGGATGATCAAATTAAGATATGGCCTCTGTACACACATTTCAGAAATGTGTCTTGTTTTGATCCAATGCAATGATATGCATTAAAGTTGTTTTTGTGATCTATTTATTTATTTGGAGAGCAATTTGCCTCAGTTGATTTCACGTTACTTTGCAGATCAGCTGAAACTAGATGTTGAACTGACAGTGGGTAAACCATTGGGCCACCCTGATGTCATACTTACGTCTATGATCCAGTAATTAATTAACCTTTTCCACTCAGATTGATCTATTCAGCACAACATTGCACATTGACCACAACTCCACCTCTGACTTGATGACCAACGTCTTCAGAAACAAAAAGCCTGTCAACGGCCGGGTGGTGACAACCCAGGGCAGCTCATCCACAGCCCTGCCACCGTCGGGAGCCTCCACAACGAACTCCTCTCTGGGCCTCATGGCCCTGGCCTGGATGCTGCTGATGGTTTAGTGTCTGAGTAACGCCTTACCTGAAGTGCATTGCCATGTCTCCCTTAACCCTCAAGCAACCAACGTATTTTACATGCGCCAATTACCAACTTGGGTCAAATTTACCCAAAGGAGAAACTGCTGGAAAAAGCAACAATCATAGAAAAATACAATCTTATTAAAACATGATTATTTAGACATGTAATTCATGTTGTCTGAAATAAATAGTACTTATTTTAGCTAGATTTCATAAAAGAAAATATAAAATGTTCCTGTATATAAAGTGCTGTATGTTTCCAAAGTACAATCCATATTATTTCCATGGAAGTACAAGGCTAATTTAACATAATTTGATAAAAGTATAATTTACTTTTCAGAATGTAAGTAAATATTAATGTTTTCATATTTATCTGGTAAAACAACTACCAATTAAAAGGGTAGTACACAAATTCTAAATATACTTAATTTTATTGACACAAAGTCATTAAATTCACTTCAAAAAGTGATCCTGAGAGACGTTGACTTAAGAGATTGCTTAGTTTTCTTTATTTACTTACTCCACAGCCAGCACCAGCATCACTGTTGGTGAAACAATGGGTGTGGTGGGTGCTATGGCAGCATTTTTCAGAAAGCACCCTCAAATCCTCTGTCAGTTCAAACCAAATAATAGCATAGCATCCACAATGCCAAAATATGTTGCACATATACAATATTGTAGGATATTATAAGAATTCTGGTATTTCTATAACATTTTCAGTAGAAATGTACTTTTTCTGAGAATCCACACCAATGCAAACTATGTATCCATTCAGAGGGTAGCTGGTTTGTGTATTACAGTTCTAAGTATTCATAACATTGACAGACATTTATGAGCTGGTTTGACTGCAACTAAGCATACAGTGGGGCAAAAAAAGTATTTAGTCAGCCACCAATTGTGCAAGTTCTCCCACTTAAAGATGAGAGAGGCCTGTAATTTTCATCATAGGTACACTTCAACTATGACAGACAAAATGAAAAAAAGAAAATCACATTTTAGGATTTTTGAATGAATTTATTTGCAAATTATGGTGGAAAATAAGTATTTGGTCAATAACAAAAGTTTATCTCAATACTTTTTTATATACCCTTTGTTGGCAATGACAGAGGTGAAACGTTTTCTGTAAGTCTTCACAAGGTTCTCACACACTGTTGCTGGTATTTTGGCCCATTCCTCCATGCAGATCTCCTCTAGAGCAGTGATGTTTTGGGGCTGTTGCTGGGCAACATGGACTTTCAACTCCCTCCAAAGATTTTCTATGGGGTTGAGATCTGGAGAATGGCTAGGCCACTCCAGGACCATGATATGCTTCTTACGAAGCCATTCCTTCGTTGCCCTGGCGGTGTGTTTGGGATCATTGTCATGCTGAAAGACCCAGCACGTTTCATCTTCAATGCCCTTGCTGATGGAAGGAGGTTTTCACTCAAAATCTCACGATGCATGGCCCCATTCATTCTTTCCTTTACACGGATCAGTCGTCCTGGTCCCTTTGCAGAAAAACAGCCCCAAAGCATGATGTTTCCACCCCCATGCTTCACAGCAGGTTCTTTGAATGCAACTTAACTCATCGTGTTTGGAGGACAAAGAATGCTGAGTTTTTACCAAAAAGTTATATTTTGGTTTCATTTGACCATATGACATTGTCCCAATCTTCTTCTGGATCATCCAAATGCTCTCTAGCAAACTTCAGACGGGCCTGGACATGTACTGCCTTAAGCAGGGGGACACGTCTGGCACTGCAGGATTTGAGTCCCTGGCGGCGTAGTGTGTTACTGATGGTAGGCTTTGTTACTTTGGTCCCAGCTCGCTGCAGGTCATTCCCTAGGTCCCCCCGTGTGGTTCTGGGATTTTTGCTCACCGTTCTTGTGATCAGTTTGACCCCACGGGGTGAGATCTTGCGTGGAGCCCCAGATCGAGGGAGATTATCAGTGGTCTTGTATGTCTTCCATTTCCTAATAATTGCTCCCACAGTTGATTTCTTCAAACCAAGCTGCTTACCTATTGCAGATTCAGTCTTCCCAGCCTGGTGCAGGTCTACAAATTTATTTCTGGTGTCCTTTGACAGCTCTTTGGTCTTGGCCATAGTGGAGTTTGGAGTGTCACTGTTTGAGGTTGTGGATAGGTGTCTTTTATACGGGTAACAAGTTCAAACAGGTGCCATTAATACAGGTAATGAGTGGAGGACAGAAGAGCCTCTTATAGAATAAGTTACACGTCTGTGAGAGCCAGAAGTTTTGCTTGTTTGTAGGTGACCAAATACTTATTTTCCACCATAATGGATTTTTTTAAAATCATTTTGTCTGTCATAGTTGAAGTGTAACCTATGATGACAATTACAGGCCTCTCATCTTTTTAAGTGAGAGAACATGCACAATTAGTGGCTAACTAAATACTTTTTTGCCCCATTGTATATCTAAGGTCGTGTTGATTTTGTACACGGTCTTACCTAGTTATAACCATAGGTCAGTACATAAGGTGCTCCTTCTCTGCAGTTGATCTGTTTATCTGGTCAAAATCACTGATACAGTTCTACCTCCATCTGATGATCTGTATAACTTATTGTTATGTAACCAGAGAAACTTGGATTCAAATAAAGACGCATGTCCCCTAGAATAGCTACTTTTCGGAGTATACACACTAATGCTCTGAATCTACAAAGAGAGCTGTATATCGGAGTTCTGTATTGCGTTTCTATCAAATCGTTATTGGGAGATGTTTATACAGTGGGGAGAACACATGCAAATTAATTACTTAAAAATCATACAATGTGATTTTCTGGATGTTTGTTATAGATTCCGTCTCTCACAGCTGAAGTGTACCTATGATAAAAATGACAGACCTCTACATGCTTTGTAAGTAGGAAAACCTGCAAAATCGGCAGTGTATCAAATACTTGTTCTCCCCACTGTATATACAAAACAAGATAATGTTGGTTTTGTACTTACGATGCGTGGTATATAATAGTACAATTTTAGGTAATTACATGGGGAGCTACAGTACATTCAGAAAGTATTCAGACCCATTCGGTTTTTCCACATTTTGTTATGTTACAACCCTTATTCTAAAATTTATTAAATTGTTAATTTTCCTCATCGATCTACACACTACCCCATAATGACAAAGCAAAAACAGGTTTGTAGGCATTTTACCAAATTGATAAAAATACAAATTAAAATATAACATTTGCATAAGTATTCAGACCCTTTATTCAGTAATTTGTGGAAACACTTTTGGCTGAAATTAAAGCCTTGGGATTTCTTGGGTATGATGCGACAAGCTTGGCAAAACTGTATTTGGGGAGATTCTCCCTTCTCTGCAGATCCTCTCAAGTTCTGTCATGTTGGGTGGGGCGCATCGCTGCACTTCCTGCACTGCCGTTCAAACGTTTGGGCTCGCTTAGAAATGTCCTTGTTTTTTAAATTACATTTTAAAAATTGTCAATTTTTACAATAACATCAAATTGATCAGAAATACAGTGTAGACATTTTTAATGTTGTAAATGATTATTGTAGTTGTAAATTATTATTGTAGCTGGAAACGGCTGATTTTGAATGGAATATCTACAGTTGAAGCCTGAGGTTTACATACACCGCAGCCAATTACATTTAAACTCAGTTTTTCCTGACAATTCCTGACCTATCTTAGGTCAGTTAGGATCACCACTTCATTTTAAGAATGCGAAAGGTCAGAATAACGGTAGACAGAATGATTTATTTCAGCTTTTATTTATTTCATCACATTCCCAGTGGGTCAGAAGTTCACACAGACTCAATTACTATTTGGTAGCATTGCCTTTAAATTGTTTAACTTGGGTCAAACGTTTCGGCTAGCCTTCCACAAGCTTCCCACAATACGTTGGGTGAATTTTGGCCCATTCCTCCTGTCAGAGCTGGTGTGACTGAGTCAGGTTTGTAGGCCTCCTTGCTCACACACACTTTTTCAGTTCTGCCTACAAGTTTTCCATAGGACTGAGGTCAGGGCTTTGTGATGGCCACTCCCAATACCTTGACTTTGTTGTCCTTAAGCCATTTTGCCACAACTTAGTAAGTATGCTTGGGGTCATTCTCCATTTGGAAGACCCATTTGCGACCAGGCTTTAACTTCCTGACTAATGTCTTGAGATGTTGCTTCAATATATCCACATAATTTTCCTACCTCATTGTTAGGAGTGTGTATTGGAGGCGAAGACAGGTGCAGGAGAGCAGAATGTAGTGAACAGGTGCACTTTTTAATTCCGGTCAAAATGACAGTACAAAATACAAAATAATAAATGTGCACAAAACATGGAACATAGCCAAAAAGTAATGCACGTATCAAAATACACGTAACACAAATGATCCTACACAAAGACATGATGGGGAACAGAGGAATACATTCATATGAATTGATTGGGGAACCAGGTGTGCAGAGAACAAGACAAACCAAATGGATACCTGAAAAATGGAGCGGCTATGGCTAGAAAGCCGGTGATGTCGACCGCTGAATGCTGCCCGAACAAGGAGAGGAGCCGACTTTGGGGGAAGTCGAGACACTCATGATGCCCCACAACATGATGCTGCCACCCCCGTGCTTCACAGTTGGGATGGTGTTCTTGCAAGCCTCCCCCTTTTCCTCCAAACATAACAATGGTCATTATGACCAAACAGTTCTATTTTTGTTTCATCAGACCAGAGGACATTTCTCCAGAAAGTGCAATCTTTGTCCCCATTTGCAGTTGCAAACCGTAAGTCTGGCTTTTTGCTCCCAAGGATGAACCAGACTTGTGGAGGTCTCAATTTTTTTTGTGAGGTCTTGGCTGATTTCATTTGATTTTTCCATGATGTCAAGCAAAGAGGCACTGAGTTTGAAGGTAGGCCTGGAAATACATCCACAGGTACACCTCCAATTAACTGATGTCAATTAGCCTATCAGAAGCTTATAAAGCCATTTTCCAAGCTGTTTAAAGGCACAGTCAACTTAGTGCATGTAAACCTCTGACCCACTGGAATTGTGATACAGTGAAATAATCTGTCTGTAAACAATTGTTGGAAAAATGACGTGTCATGCACAAAGTAGATGCCCTAACCCACTTGCCAAAACTATAGTTTGTTAACAAGATATATGTGGAGTGGTTGAAAAACGAGTTTTGATGACTCCAATGTAAGTGAAGCGGCAACTCTGGGATGTTGGCCTTCTAGGCAGAGTTCCTCTATCCAGGGTCTGTTATTTTGCCCATCTTAATCTTTTATTTTTATTGGCCAGTCTGAGATATGGCTTTTTCTTTGCAACTCTGCCTAGAAGGCCAACATCCCAGAGTCGCCATTTCACTGTTGACGTTGAGACTGGTGGTTGCGGGTACTATTTAATGAAGCTGCCAGTTGAGGACTTGTGAGGCATCTGTTTCTCAAACTAGACACAATAATGTACTTGTCCTCTTGCTCAGTTGTGCACTGGGGCCTCCAACTCCTCTTTCTATTCTGGTTAGAGCCAGTTTGCGCTGTTCTGTGAAGGGAGTAGTACACAGCGCTGTATCAGATCATCAGTTTTTTTACAATTTCTCGCATGGAATAGCTTTCATTTCTCAGATCAAATGTAGACTGAGGAGTTTCAGAAGAAAGTTCTTTGTTTCTGGCTATTTTGAGACTGCAATTGAACCCACAAACGCTGATGCTCCAGACACTCAAGCAGTCTAAAGAAGGCCAGTTTTATTGCTTATTCATTCAGAACAACAGTTTTCAGCTGTGCTAACATAATTGCAAAAAGGGTTTTCCAATGATCAATTAGCCTTTTAAAATGAAAAACTTGGATTAGCTAACACATCGTGCCATTGGAACACAGGAGTGATGGTTGCTGATAATGGGCCTCTGTACGCCTGTGTAGATATTCCATAAGAAATCTGCTGTTTCCAGCTACAATAGTCATTTACAACATTAACAATGTCTACACTGTATTTCTGATCAATTTTATGTTATTTTAATGCACAATGTTTTTGCTTTTCTTTCAAAATCAAGGGCGTTTCTCAGTGACCCCAAACTTTTGAACGGTGGTGTATTTTAAGGTCTTTCCAGACATGTTTGATCAGGTTCAAGTCCAGACTCTGCCTGGGCCACTCAAAGACATTCAGAAACTTGTCACAGGCCACTCCTGCATTGTCTTTGCTGTGTCTGTGTCCTGTTGGAAGATTACCCTTCGCCCCAGTCTGAGGTCCTGAGCACTATGGAGCTGGTTTTCATCAATGATCTCTCTATACTTTTCTCCGTTCATCTATCCCTCAATCCTGACTAGTCTCCCTGTCCCTGCTGCTGAAAATCATACCCATTGCATTATGCTGCCACCATCATGCTTCACCATAGGGATGGTACATGTTTCCTCCAGATGTGACGCTTGACGTACAGGCCAAAGTGTTCAATCTTGGTTTCATCAGACCCGAGAATCTTGTTTATCATGGTCTGATGCCTTCTGCCAAACTCCAAGTGGGCTTTCAATTGCCTTTTACTGAGGAGTAACATCTGTCAGTCCACTCTACCATAAAGGCTTGATTGATAGAGTGCTGCAGATTTGTGAGAATGACCATTGGGTTCTTGGTCACCTCCCTGACCAAGACCCTTCTCCCTCGATTGCTCAGTTTGGCTGGGCGGCCAGCTCTTGGAAGAGTCTTGATGGTTCCATACTCCTTCCATTTAAGAATTATGGAGGCCACTATGATCTTGGGAACCTTCAATGCTGTAGACATTTTTTGGTACCCTTCCCGAGATCCGTAACTTGACACAATTCTGTCTTTGAGCTCTAAGGACAATTCCTTCGACCTCATGGCTTGGTTTTTGCTCAAAAATGCACTGTCAACTGTTGGACCTTATATAGACAGGTGTGTGCCGTTCCAAATAATTTCCTATTCATTTAATTTACCACAGGTGGACTCCAATCAAGTTGTAGAAACATGTCAAGGATGATCAATGGAAACAGGATTTATCTGAGCTCAATTTCGAGTCTCATAGCAAAGGGTCTGAATACTTATGTAAATAAGGTATTTCTGTATTTAAATGTTTCTTTATTAGCACAAATGTATAAAAAACAGTTTTCGCTTTGTCATTATGGGGTATTGTGTGTAGATTGAGGAATTAATTTGATATTTTTTTTGTAAAAGGCTGTAACGTAACAATGTGGAAAATAATCAAGGGGTCTGAATATTTCCCGAATGCACTGTATATCTGTGAATTCTTACTGATACATGTCGCCCTTCACCCTCTGGTGCAATGGATAACTTGTAATTAAAGTTTTTCTCCAGAAAGACCTTGATGCAAATGAAGTTCCTTTTTATCAAATGGCTATCGGCTGAATTAGTGTGTTTTGTGTTGGGGTAAAAATGACCCCAAAGTACTTTAATTTAAAAAATAAGTCCATATTGATACAGAAACACTATACAATTGTATAGATTTGTTAAGAACAAGTTGATTGAAAAAGTCATGAGAAATTTGAAGAATTTAATAAACCACCTTTGGGCTATGATCAAAATATATACGCTTCTTGGGTCAAAGTGACCCGTCGGTAGCTTGAGGATTAAAGGGATGTTGAAATGATGTCAGCTATAGAATGACAAGCCAATTGATGAACATTTGAAAACTGCCATTTCTCGTGAAGTGGAATAGGCAAAAACGGTTTTAGCCATTCCTTTAGTCATTGCAGTTTTGCCAGTTGTCATAAACGGTCATCTTATGTAAATGTAAATGTATCTTATGTCAACAGCAGTGTAGAAGCCTTACGGTTGTGGTGGTAGACTTCAGTTTTATACCTCAATGTGCCTAAATTAACTTGCCACATTTGCACAATTGCCTCCATGAATTATGTATATTTAGTAATGCTGCGTTGGTAGCCAAGTGGGAGCTGGGAATGAATAAATACCAGTTAGATGCATTCACGTGCTTTGAACTCCTTAGCCGATTGGCTAATTGCCAACAAGCTGTGTTAACCATAAACTAAAAGAACATCTATCATGCTTGTAAAGAAATGATAGGGTAAAAGAAACATTCATATATTGCTTTTTATAAAGAATGTTTTGTTACATTTAACTGCTGAAAATTATGTTATTGAGGTCAGTTCCTTCCAGTATCTCAGTTGGTAGAGCATGGTGCTTATAATGGTAGGATAGTGGGTTCAATTCCTGGGACCACCCGTATGTATAATGTATGCACGCATGACTGTAAGTCGCTTTGCATAAAAAATGTCTGCTAAATGATATACATTTCTATATTAGGTGATGTCAGCACGTGGGAGAAGTTGGAGCCCAGGGATGATAGATGATTTTCCCGCTCGTAATTACCAGTTGGAGGGTCGTTCAAGTGATTTTCCCCAGTCGTATGTTGGATATTCCCACTTCCTCCTTGGTTATGAACGCAGCATTAGGGAGGTACTATTATCCTTTATTTCAGACTCTTCTCCCTTTTATGTGAATCACTGATCAACCCTGTTGTTCAGAGGGATCATTTGAGTCGCCTCCCACTGGGCTCACACTGGTTGAATCAAAATGGTTTCCACGTCAATGCAATGAAATTGTGTTGAACCAATGTAGAATAGACATTGAATTGACATCTGTTCCCAGTGGGCTGGCCAGGTGGCAATGCCTGTGAGCCTGCCAGAGACAGGTTGGTGCTGATGTTGATTGTTTTTATCTTTCTTACCGAACCAGCACTACTTGTTTATTGTATTTTATTGTGTATACAATTACTATGCTGGACAAACAAGTGAAAATTATTCAATATTTTTTTATAATTATGTAATTGATTGTTGATTCTTGTCTCGAGTAATCTGTCCCAGGTACTAAATGAAAGTGTTCCTTTTAGACAAGTTTACGGTTGACCCTCCTTGTTTCGTTCAATTTGTATTCCGTTTGGTGCCTACAGTAGTAGTGAATACGACCCATGCTTCTGAAAGTAGTGTTGGGTGGCTAGTAGGGAGCACTCATCCCTCTGATCTAAATGTTATCTGACAGGGAGCACTGCCCTGCAAAGAGTCCTCATTTGACATTAAACTGAGTTCCTGTCTCTGGCCTTTCTACATCCCATTACACTTATACCAAGACTGGGGCTCTTAACCCTGGTTTCTAACATGGCTGCTCATCATAAAATACCATTGTGGTGAAAAAATTCCCCTCTGGTTGGATCCCCAACTTCAATGGTTGGCATTGTTCATCTGAATGGTATTGTTAATGTGAATGCATTATTTAATCTATTCAAGCCAGTATCAGCATCAGGTCAGGATGACCCAGATACTTGCTATAAGCTTTTCAAAGAAGGGATTTTAAATGTTCATGAAACAATGCCTCAACAAAAGCTCCCATGACAACCAGCTAAATATTGTGAAGGAAAAGGTGTTCAATTTCAAACCACGAAAACAAATTCCTGTCTGTTGTTATAGTGACAATAGTGGGTGGTTCATTTGTCCTTGTTGTTTTTGTTTGCTTGGAAAGGGATTTTGTGTTCATGCACTTGATCCCTTTGATGTAATTAATAAGAATGGATTACATGTTAAGAACATTTATTAATAGTATTGCACCTCAAAGAGAAGAGCTGGGCTTCGTGCTTGGCAATACAATATATTGTTTTAGGATTAGAATCATTCCACATTGTGCATTTTTTATTTTTTATTCTTGATTCATGAAAACATGTGGATAGGCATTTGAAATTAAACTGTTTATGTCACGTTCTGTCCATCGTTCGTATGTGTTTTCCTTGTTTTAGTGTTGGTCAGGACGTGAGCTGGGTGGGCATTCTATGTTGTGTGTCTGGTTAGTCTATTTCTATGTTTAGCCTGATATGGTTCTCAATCAGAGGCAGGTGTTAGTCATTGTCTCTGATTGGGAACCATATTTAGGTAGCCTGTTTTGTGTTGGGTTTAGTGGGTGATTGTTCCTGTCTATGTGTTTGCACCAGATAGGACTGTTTAGGTTTTCACGTTTCTTGTTTTGTATAGTCTGTTCATGTATAGTAGTCTTTATTAAAAACATGAATAACCACCACGATGCATTTTGGTCCGCCTCTCTTTCACCAGAAGAAAACCCTTACAGAATCACCCACCAACCAAGGACCAAGCGGTGTGGTAAACAGAGGCAGCAGCAGCAGGAGAAGCAACAGGTGCAGCAGG
This sequence comes from Oncorhynchus keta, assembly GCF_023373465.1. NCBI lineage: Eukaryota > Metazoa > Chordata > Actinopteri > Salmoniformes > Salmonidae > Oncorhynchus > Oncorhynchus keta. The sequence goes on along the minus strand of NC_068443.1, from coordinate 14,845,184 downwards.
AGCAACAGCAGCAGCAAAGGCAGCAGCAGGAGAAGCAACAGAGGCAGCAGCAGCAGTGGGAGAGGCTGCACTATTTGGATAAATGGACTTGGGAGGAGATCCTTGACGGAAAAGGACCCTGGGCAGAGCCAGGGGAATATTGCCGTCTGCCCAGCGCCGTCTGAGCTACCAGTCTGCCCAGCGCACTCTGAGCTACCAGTCTGCCCAGCGCACTCTGAGCTACCAGTCTGCCCAGCGCCCTCTGAGCTACCAGTCTGCCCAGCGCCGCCATTGCTGCCAGTCTGCCCAGCGCCGCCAGTCTGCCAGGATCTGCCAGTCGGCCAGGATCAGCCAGGATCTGCCAGTCTGCCAGGATCAGTTAGATCCTCTATTCAGCCAGGATCCGCCAGTGTGCCAGGATCTGCCAGAACTGCCAGGATCTGCCAGATCTGCCAGGATCTGCCAGAACTGCCAGTCAGCCAGGATCCGCCAGTCTGCCAGGATCCGCCAGTCTGCCAGGATCCGCCAGTCTGCCAGGATCCGCCAGATCCGCCAGTCGGCCAGGATCAGCCAGGATCTGCCAGGATCAGTTAGATCCGCCATTCTGCCAGGATCCGCCAGTCTGCCAGGATCCACCAGTCTGCCAGGATCCGCCAGATCTGCTAGTCAGCCAGGATCTGCCAGTCAGCCAGGATCTGCCGGAACCACCAGCCAGCCAGGATCTGGTAGATCCATCAACCTGCCTGAGCTTCCCCTCGGTCCCGAGCTTCCCCTCGGTCCCGAGCTTCCCCTCGGTCCCGAGCTTCCCCTCGGTCCCGAGCTTCCCCTCGGTCCCGAGCTTCCCCTCGGTCCCGAGCTACCTCAGTCCAGTGGGGCCCGTTAGGTTTCCTAGGCCAAGGTTAGAGGCGAGGGTCGCCACTCAAGGGACACTAAGGAGGTGGACCAAGACAATTATGGAGTGGGGTTCACGTCCAGCGCCAGAGCCGCCACCGCGGACAGATGCCCACCCAGACCCTCCCCTATAGGTTTAGGTTGTGCGTTCGGAGTCCACACCTTGGGGGGGGTTCTGTCCATCGTTCGTATGTGTTTTCCTTGTTTTAGTGTTGGTCAGGACGTGAGCTGGGTGGGCATTCTATGTTGTGTGTCTGGTTTGTCTATTTCTATGTATGGCCTGATATGGTTCTCAGAGGCAGGTGTTAGTCATTGTCTCTGATTGGGAACCATATTTAGGTAGCCTGTTTTGTGTTGGGTTTTGTGGGTGATTGTTCCTGTCTCTGTGTTTGCACCAGATAGGACTGTTTAGGTTTTCACTTTTCTTGTTTTGTATAGTCTGTTCATGTATAGTCGTCTTTATTAAAAACGTGAATAACCACCACGATGCATTTTGGTCCGCCTCTCTTTCACCAGAAGAAAACCCTTACAGTTTAGAAAATATATGGAATGAAAATGGACATGAATGAACAAAACAGTATAATTTGGGTGAACTATCAAGTGCATTTCTTTAATCGCAAAATTTAGTTACAAAATTAGCAGTTGTTGAAAACATTTTCAGACGCAACGAGGGAGGCCGGATATTCTACCCTCCTTTGCTCAGCACTGTAGAACAATGTTAAGAATATGAATGTCCTTGTTCTCTGGGCAGTGTTTTCTTTGACATTTGAGGAGGCTGCAGGCAACAACTATTGTACAACACTGATCTGTGTAACACAATGGAGAGTTTGTCTGCACAACAAAATGGAAACATAGATCTTCAGGAATAGTAAACATGAGGGAGAGCTAGAGAAAGGGTTTATTGTCAAGTGGAGACAGTTCATGTTGCTGTTTTTTTTTATTTAACCTTTATTTAACTTGGCAAATCAGTTGAACAAATTCTTATTTTATAATGACTGCCTACCCCGGCCAAACCTTCCCCTAACCCAGACCATGCTGGCCAATTGTGCACAGCCCTATGGGACTCCCAATCACAGTCAGTTGTGATACAGCCCGGGATCAAACCAGGGTTTTTAGTGACACCTCTAGCACTGAGATGCAGTGCCTTAGACCGCTGTGCCACTCAGGAGCCCCTGTTACATTATTGCATATGTTTTATACTATAGCTCATTTTCTATCTAACATTTCTAACAGGAAAAGTCAGCAAGAACAATGATGTTCAGCTAAATTAAATGGTTTCGACACCATTCAATATCTTTCACCGTTAAATGAATTCACGAATTTCAGCCCATCTAACATCCTGACAAAATAATTGGGAGCTCAAAGTTAAATTGCAATTGAAGGCAAAAAGCCCTGGAGCAGATACAGATATACACTGATGTTGGGACTTTGACAAACGTATCAGTGAGTGAATGATCATGAAAACACACAATATTGATGGCTATAGCTATGCTCAACAAGTATCCCACTGGGCACAGATGTCAATTCAACACCTATTCCATGTTGGTTCAACTTAATTTAAATGTAATTACGTGGAAACAATGTTGATTCAACCAATGTGTGCCTAGTGGGATATTATTATTCTGGTTTATTCTATCAAGCTCTTTTTGTGATATTTTACATTGCCTTGCTGGCTCACTAAGTAATCAATCCTACAATGATATCTACGATGACGTAGACAATAACAATTTGATTACGTGTTTCATCTGAAGTAGGATTCTTAAATGGAAAGAAGCCTTTTTCTGGTGCGAACAACTTTTCATGATGTGGTTGGGAAATGAGTGTTCAACGGTGCACTACTTGTGACCAGAGCACTATTAGGCCCTGGTCAAAAGTGGTCCTCTAAATAGGGAGTAGGGTGTTATTTGGGACAGGCCCTCTGTTTGGGTATTCCTCACTGTATTCAGACATGTCTTGAATCAAAAGGCTGCAATTTGAACACACACAATCAATTAACTCGGTTGTCAAAGACCAATATCCCTTGAGGAAATGGAGGCCAGGCTTGAGTAGGTTACTGTCTAAATGTTTTATTTATTTTATTGTCACATACACCAGATAGGTGATTTGGAATGTGTTGTTTTATGCCAGATGCCAGATTTTTCACCTTGTTGGCCCGGTTATTCAATCCAGTGACTTTCAATTTACTGGCCCAATGCTCTAACCGCTAGGTTACCTGACAACCGTACAGTTACAATACCTGTCCACAATTGTAATCCGTAACGTTTGGATTATCCAAACGCAGTAATGTAATCTGATTACTTTCCAAACTAAATCAAAAGGATCCATCAAACACATTTGGTGTGTCAATATAGTGGTCTCTGACTTGTCAGACTCGCTCAGGTGGAACAAACTTAAACTTGCTTGCATTTTCACTGCTGATTTTGAATATCATTGATAAAACAGAAATGTGTACAAATGTATTTTTCGCAAACATCCTTTATTTTTGTGACCTTTTTTGTCCTTTATTTTCATTGGGGGTGGGGGGTTACAGGTATAATGTCACTTCAGTATGAATAATCCAGGAGACAGATGCAGGAATGCGTAATCGTTTTTTTTTATTGTACCCAAATTACAGCATGCCATGTAAAGGCACGGAACGAAGACCAAATAAACACTATACAAAAACACAGGGTTGAAGCCCAAACAAAAGAGAGAGGAGTACCTCGAAAAAATAACACATGCGCACGATGATTAACACACGGGACGGGACCTGTAATCATCTGCGCAAATCCTCAATGGCACGAAAGCCAAAACACACAGCACAGGCACTCACACGCACCAACGGACATAGTAACAATAATCAACAGCAACATGGTCAACAAAGGGCACACTTATACAATTACTAATCAGTGGGAATAGGGGACAGGTGTGCATAACGAAAGTTCTGGAGGGATCCGTGATATATACAAATTCATATAATTATATAATCACTTAATATTTACCTGTGGGCTGCCACTCACAAAGAAAAAAAAGGCAGATAAATACAGTACATTACAGAGTTTATAATTGTTTTAGAATATGTTTAGTATGTAAAAGAAAAGAAACTAAAAGGATTACGTGTTGCATATCAAGTAAGATTCTTAAATGTAAAGAAGCCTCATTCTGGTGCCCATCCCAGTCCCCCAGAAAACCCTCCCCATACCACCACTTCCCTGTGGATCTGAAATCAAAGAAGGTAAAAAATATGAATATATACAGTACTGTCATACCTTAAGGGAAGATTTCAGCAGTTGCTGTATGGTTAGTGAGAAAGTCCATATTGCAAATGTACGGTCCCTTACTAGACGTCCGAAATCGTTTGTAAAATTTGCGGACGGCGTCGGGCCGAGCGGCAGGGCCGGACCTACCAGGAAGTCATCAAATGAACTTTGTCGGACATTCGGTTTCCGTTTTACAAAAATAATATGATTTTGGTAATTTTTCCGCTGTCCCGGAATATCCCACAAGAGGGCATAAGCAATCATATTGCTATTGGACAAAACATCACGATTCACGACGGGGCCTTATCTCGAAAACTGAAAATATTTCGAAGCCGAAACTCGGTGAGCGTAGGTTTGGCATAATGGACAGTTGGCCCTGAACAAGATGGCGTCTAGTCCTCAACGGTTTTTGAGTTATGGCCATTTATCTGGGATTAAAGGTCCAAAATGAAAATAGAGAAATTATTTGTCCACTTCACGTGAAAGTCAAGGAGCCTCCGGTGTCAATAAAAAAAGAACCAGCCATTTATCTATCGTCATTTAAGAGAAATCGTACAATGACAGATTGGTGATGTTCACGGATAGGTGTTTTTTTTTTCAACGGTTACAGATCCAGTTGCGGGGTGTTCTTACGAATCTTTTTAAAGTGTGCTGCGGAGCTCTGCGAGATTTCTGTGATTTTCTATGATTTTCTGAAATAACACACACTCACTAAACCCTCTGTAAATAACTCAGTTATTTATAGCTTCCTGTGCCAACCGGAAGTGCCTTAAATGGTGTCACAGTGGCAGTTTCCAAGGGTTAAAAAGGTCAGATCTTTTCAAAACTTCATATGTGTGATTAGGCAACCCCCATAAACTGTAAGTCAGTCATTTCTCCCAACAGATGTCAAAGAAAAGCTCTCTCTCACACACACACACAGAAACACACACAGCAAGGATGGAGTGACAAAGTGCGGTGCTTAAAGACACACAAAGCCTACAATGGCATTTCCATATTCTCTAGGCCGTGCCGAGTTCAACGAGATGCCCCGCTTGACCGTAGCTCGCTCGGTCTAAGCACAGCGACCATTAGAAAAGTAGGCCCAAAATGAAGGCTGGCCCTCAATGTCATTTGCTTTTGGGTGACAGTGAGAGAACTGTTAGGGTGAGAAGCACAATTCGACCTCAGGTACGTTCCTAAGGTCCTCCCGATCCGTGCAAGCCTAACCTTGACCATGTGGCATTAACCCTTAACAGTTAAAAGAAGGTGTTTACATCAAACAGTTTGCATTGACCTCTCTCCCCATAGGAATACATTGCCTGCACCTCTAAATTCAACCTGAAGCCTATGTGGGTTATGAATGCCTAATGAACCTGTCTTCTATGACAGTCCATCAGACCACTATGAGGTCTACCTGTGTCGATTCTAAGCTTCCTGGAGCAACCGGAAGTGGTTAAATTGACCCAAAAGGTGTTTTGATGTACATAACCTTCAAAGGTGAAAATTACTACATTCAACCCTGTGTAGATCAGTCAATTCTTACCTTAAAGACTTAAAACTCAGGATTCTGTAAGAGGCTACCTCAGTCAAGACATGTGTTTACCTATAGCTTCCTGTGCCAACCACCGGAAGTGCCTTGAATTGGGTCACACTGTCTGTTTTGAAGGGTTAGAAAAGTCACATCTTTCCAAAACTTCATATGTGTGACTAGGTAACCCTCTTGAACTGTAAATCAGTCATTTCTCCCAACAGATGTTAAAGAAAAGCTCTCACACACACACAGCAAGGATGGAGTGAAAAGTGCGGTGCTCAAAGACACAGACAGCAGGCAATGGCATAAAAATAATCTCTAGGCCTTGCCGAGTTCAACGAGATATCCCGCTTGACCGTAGCTCGCTCGGTCTAAGCGCAGCGACCATTAGAAAAGTAGGCCCAAAATGAAGCCTGCCCCACAACATCATTTGCTTTTTGGGTGACAGTGAGAGAACCGTTAGGGTGAGAAGCACAATTCGACATCTTGTACGTTCCTAAGGTCCTCCCGATCCGTGCAAGCCTAACCTTGACCGTGTGGCATTAACCCTTAATAGTTAAAAGAAGGTGTTTACTTCAAAGAGTTTGCATTGACTTCTCTCCCCATAGGAATACATTGCCTGCACCCCTAAATTCAACCTGAAGCCTATATGGGTTATGAATGCCGTATGAACCTGTCTTTGGTAACAGTCCATCAGGCCAGTATGAGGTCTACCTGTGTTGATTCTAAGCTTCCTGGACCAACCGGAAGTGGTTAAAATCTCCCTAATAGTGTATATCCATTCCCTGCCCGCAGTTTGATATACATAGTGCATTCAACCCTGTGTAAATCAGTCAATTCTACACGTAAAGACTTAAAACTCAGGATTCTGTAACAGCATACCCCAATGAGGATATGTGTTGACTTATAGCTTCCTGTGCCAACCGGAAGTGCCATAATTGGTGTCTCAGGGGCTGTTTCGAGGGGTTAAAAAAGTCAGATCTGTCCAAAACTTCATATTTGTGATTAGGCAACCCCCATGAACTGTAAATCAGTCATTTTTCCCATGAAATTTCAAAGGAAAACTAAATCACACAGACACACAACTTGGAAGGAGGGACGTATTGGGGTGCGTAGAGACTGACAGTGCCTCCAATAGTTAGGTTTGTTCGAGCTAAAAAAGAACCGTCAGACCTAGAGTTCCGAAACTTTAGAAACCTGTTCTAGACCTCAGGTCGATAGTGCGTGGTGAGTTAGGTGGCTCTAGAAGGTTCTCGGACCGAGAAACAGCCTCGTACATTTGCAATGACTTCAATTAATTTTGACCATTACGAAAATGACGACATTTAGAAAAGTCTCAGAGACACAAGACTGGATGCATTGAAACCGGCTCGGCCCATAGAGACGGACCTCAGCGTTTCTTTCCGATAGCTCATTCAAGGACCCCGTAGCAAGTCATGGAAAAAAGTGGATTTTCAGCACCAATTAGGGTTTTGCTCAGACACCGAATGACCGATCGAGCCGAAACTTGGGATTCGGGGTCGCCTCAGCTAGGCCTACACATAACATAAGAAATGGACCCGCAGCTAGAACGTAACTACGTGTTTTATGTTTTTTTTATGGTTTGAACCGAAGGCGTTGTGAATTTTGGGCCAGCTCTGAAGTATGTGATAGTTGGCTACTAAACGAGTTGGAAAAAGTGGGTTTGGTGTCAGAATGATATCTAATTGACTGATGGACGGTGACTTGCTGGTGACTCTTGTCCAGTTGCAATATGTTTAAACAGTGAGGTACCATCACCAAAGTGACATTCTGAAATCAACCCTAACGAGCCATTGAGATGAACCAGAATCACTGCCCAGCCATCCCGAGTTCATCGGGCCAGTCAATTTCACATTTCTGCAGGATTTTTATAGCATGACAAATCCGTGATGGTACCTGCCCATTGAACCATATTGCAAATGCACAGTGACTTTGCAAAAGTAAGAAAACATAAACAAATGGACATGATGAAATCAACACAACGAGTGATGGAAAGATACAACTATCACTGCTCGGCCACCCTGTGTTCATCAGACCAGTCAATTTTGCATTTTTGAGCATGTCAAATTTCATATGGTAAATGCCCATTGAAACATATTGCAAATGCACGTATATTTGCAATATGATTCTGTCGTAAAAAGAACATCACCAAATAGACATGATGAAATCAACACAACGAGTGATGGAAAGGAACAACTATCACTGCCCGGCCATCCTGTGTTCCCATAGCGGGCATTAATATCAGAATGACCGGTAAATGCATTTACAACCATATTTTTATTTTTGGGTTACCAGGTGCCTATTTTCAATAACCAGTTGCACAACAATGCGTATCCATCAGAATATTTTAAACAGTCCATAAAGCACTCAGGACGGCCCCCATAGATAGAGGGCCGTAGTAGGGTACTCCCATAGCGGTCATGGACAATAGGAGTCCCGGTAAATGCATTTACAACCATATTTTTATTTTTGGGTTACCAGTTGCACAACAATGCACGTCCATTTGTAATATGATTCTATAGTGAAAAAACACATCACCAAATGGACATGATGAAATCAATACAACGAGTGATGGAAAGGTACAACTATCACTGCTCGGCCATCCTGTGTTCATCAGGCCAATTAAAAATTTTGCATTTTTGAGCATGTCAAATTTCATATGGTAAATGCCCATTGAACCATATTGCAAATGCACGTGCACTTGCAATATGATTCTATAGTGAAAAAAACATCACCAAATGGACATGATGAAATCAACACAACGAGTGATGGAAAGGAACAACTATCACTGCCCGGCCATCCCGAATTCATCAGGCCAGTCAATTCTGCATTTCTGCAGGATTTTTGAGCATGTCAAATGTCTTATGGCATTTGGCCCCCAAAAAAGTGACTTTTGACTTCCTATGAAATCATATTGTAAATGGACAAATCATATTCCTTATGTACAAGTAAAAAAATAAAAATAAAATACAACTAAAGTATGTTGATACAGTTCTTATACGTGTGTAAATGACAACAAAATTTGAAAGAGTTTTGAAAAACGGTCCAGAAAGCACTTTTTTTAAGGGTGTGTGAAGTTTTTTACAAAACTTTGACATTTTTTACTTTTGACTTTTGACTTCCTATGAAATCATATTGAAAATGGACAAAACATATTACTTATGCGCATGTAAAAAATATATATATATGATAATAAAATTGGACAAAAGTGTATTCATACAGTTCTTACACATGTGTAATTGACAAAAAATTCGAAAGAATTTAGAAAAACGGTCCAGAAAGCACTTTTTTAAGGGTGTGTGAAGTTTTTGACAAAAATTTTTTTTTTTTTAAATTTTGCTTTTGGAGGTTGACTTGGGTTACATTTCCAATATGAAAAACCATGGTGGAGCGGATTCGCCACCTGTTGAATTTTTAAAGTGTTACAACTGGCAATTGCCATAATGCATTTGCAATACACTTTGCATGAATCAACGCCGAATTGGGTGGTATTGGACCGATGGTTTGTCCGATGCCAATGACTTCCCTTTCATTTTTGTCCAATCCAGTATTCCCTTACAAAAGTTAGGACACACCTACTCATTCCAAGGTTTTTCTTAATTTGCACTATTTTCTACATTGAAGAATAATAGTGAAGACATCAAAACTATGAAAGAACCCATAGAACCCACAGTCCCCCACTGTTTTGGTTAGTACATGATTCAATATGGGTTCTTTCAAAAATCCAGATTTCCACTGGTCTAATGTCCATTGCTCGTGTTTCTTGGCCCAGGCAAGTCTCTTCTTATTATTGGTGTCCTTTAGTAGTGGTTGCTTTGCAGCAATTTGAACATGAAGGCTTATTCACGCAGTATCCTCTGAACAGTTGATGTTGGGATGTGTCTGTGAAGCATTTATATGGACTGCAACCTGAGTCTGGTAACGCTAAAGAATTTATCCTCTGCAGCAGAGGTAACTCTGGGTCTTCCTTTCCAGTGGCGGTCCTCATGAGAGCCAGTTTCATGATAGCACTTGATGGTTTTTGAGACTGCACTTGAAGAAACTTTCAAAGTTCTTGACATTTTCCGGATTGACTGACCTTCATGTTTTAAAGTAATGATGGAATGTCATTTCTCATTGCTTATTTGAGCTGTTCTTGCCATAATATGGACTTTGTCTTTTATCAAATAGGGCTGTCTTCTGTATACCACCCCTACCTTGTCACAACACAACTGAATGGCCCAAACGCATTAAGAAGGAAAGAAATTCCACAAATGAACTTTTAACAAGACACACCTGGTATTTGAAATTCATTCCAGTTGACTACCTCATGAAGCTGATTTGGAGAATGGCAACAGTGTGCAAAGCTGTCATCAAGGCAAAGGGTGGCTACTTTGAAGAGTCTCACATTTGTTATAGTTTTGATGTCTTCACTGCTTTGTCTTCTAGTGATTCTGAACGGAGCAGATCAGATATCGCTTGTTATAACTATGGCTATAACTATTGGCATATAGTATGTTAATAAATATGAATGAAATTGAAACCAATTCCCATATGTTCCAAGACAGACCCGAGATATGACCATTTTAGTCTATCAAAATACTTTTCTGCATTAGGAGATAAAACAGCCCAAGGAGCTAATGTTTCTGATGAATCATTTCAAATAACTACTAGTCGAAGGAGGTTATCCGATGATAAAAGTTTTATTAGCAAACCCGCTTTGGTCCGTGTGGACCAAAAGGGTAAGAAAGTCTCGAGACGGGATGGCAACATTTTGGAAACAGTTTAATATCTTTGTTTATCAACGCCAGGGGGCGATAGTGAGGACATGGGTCAAATCAAAGCAAAGTTTATTTGTCACGTGTGCCACATACAACAGTTGTAGACCTTACAGTGAAATGCTTACTTACAGGCTCTAACCAGTAGTGCAAAAAAAGGTATTAGGTGAACAATAGGTCGGTAAAAAAAAAAAACAACAGTAAAAAGACAGGCTATATACAGTAGAGAGGCTATATACAGTAGAGAGGCTATATACAGTAGAGAGGCTATATACAGTAGAGAGGCTATATACAGTAGAGAGGCTATATACAGTAGAGAGGCTATATACAGTAGAGAGGCTATATACAGTAGAGAGGCTATATACAGTAGAGAGGCTATATACAGTAGAGAGGCTATATACAGTAGAGAGGCTATATACAGTAGAGAGGCTATAAAAGTAGCGAGGATACATACAGACACCGGTTAGTCAGGCTGATTGAGGTGGGAATCCTTGCAATGTTTTTAAAATTTAGAACCGTAACTCTTTCTGTATTCGCATCTCCCCAAATGAACCTTTTGTGAATGGCTGTGTTAGTAATTTTGAGCAATAGTGGACCTAAATGATTCCAAAATCAGGAGGAATACCATCACATTCAGGTGATTTGCCTTTTTTTGTATTTATTAAGGGTCCCCATGAGCTGCCAATGCAGCAGCTACTCTACCTGGGGTCCAGCAACCTTAAGGCAGTTATATACTAATTAAAATATTAAATTACATTACAAAATATTACATGGCATTACATTTCACAACACACTAAGTGTGCTCCCTCAGGCCACTACTCTACTACCACATATCTACAATAGAAAATCCATGTGTAAGTGTGTGTAGGGTTGTCTTATCATGTGTATGTGTGTCTGTGTGTTTGTCTCTTCACAGTCCCAGCTATTCCATAAGGTGTATTTTATTTTTATTCCATAAGGTGTATCTGATTCTACTGCTTGTATCAGTTACCTGATGTGGAACAGAGTTCCATTTAGCCATTGCTCTACATAGTACTGTGCGCCTCCCATAGTCTGTTCTTGACTTGGGGATTGTGAAGAGACCTCTGGTGGCATGTCTTGTGGGGTATGCATGGGTGTACGAGCTGTGTGCTAGTAGTATAAACAGACACCTCGGTGCATTCAGGATGTCAACACTTCTTGCGAAAACAAATAGCAATGAAGTCAATCTCTCCACCACTGTCGGCCATGAGAGATTTACATGCATATTATTGATGTTAGCTCTCCGTGTACATTTAAGGGCCAGCCGTGTTGCCCTGTTCTGGGCCAATTGTAATTTCCTTCTGTCCCTCTTTGTGGCACTTGTCCACACGACTGAAGAGTAGTCCAGGTGCGACAAAACTAGGGCCTGTAGGACCTAACTTGTAGATAGTGTTGTTAAAAAGGCAGTGCAGTGCTTTATTATGGACAGACTTCTCCCAATCTTAGCTTCTGTTGTATCAACATGTTTTGACCATGACAGTTCACATTCGAGGATTACTCCAAGCAATTTACTCACCTGAAGTTGCTCAATTTCCACATTATTTATTAGAATAAGGTTTAGGGTTTAGTGAATGATTTGTCCCAAATACAATGCTTTTAGTTTTTGAAATATTTAGGACTAACTTATTCATTGCCACCCATTCTGACACTAAATGCAGCTCTTTGTTAAGTGTTGCAGTGAATTCACTCATTGTAGTAGCTGACATGTATAGTCATCCGTATACATAGACACACTGACATTACTCAAAGCATGTCATTAGTAAAGATTGAAATAAGTAAAGGGCCTAGACAGCTTCCATTAAAGAACACCCACTGTGTTCTGTTAGACAGGTAACTATTGACACACAATATAGCAGGGGATATAAAGCCATAACACATACATTGTTCTATGATCGATCATTTCAAAAGCCCCACTGAAGTCGAACAAAACATCTCCCACAAACTTATCATCAATTATTCTCAGCCAATCATCAGTCATTTATGGAAGTGCCGTGCTTGTTGAATATCCTTCCCTATAAACATGCTGAAAGTCTGTTATCAATTTGATAAGTGTCTTCAATATTGGTATTACTAGAGACATTCAAACCTTTTTGTAAGAACATAGTATATGGGTTTGATTTTAAGATATTTAGCTTAATTAATTTGATTTAATATTATGGTGTTTCTATTCCAAGAAAAACTAAAAACAAAACCCTCAGGGTTCCCATTAGGATGGAAAGGAAAATATGGCATTATACAATGTGACAGTCGGGAGTAGGCTATAGTACTAAAAGCAGAAGAGGTTTGGAGGATTCTAAATTAATATTTAAAGGGCATTTTTTTGTTAGGGCAAATCTGATCTGTGAGAGGGGCTTTTATATAATTAACAATAATAATAATGATACAAATTAACAATATTTTGGAGATGATTTCATTTTCATTTGAAGTAAAAATGCTTTAAAGTACTACTTAAGTAGTTTTGGAGGGGTATTTGTATTTTACTATTTATATTTATGGCCACTTTTACTTTTACTTCACTACATTCACTACATTCACTACAGATATTGTACTTTTTACGTCATACATTTTCCCTGACACCCAAAAGTACTTGTTACATTTTGACAGGAAAATGATCCAATTCACACACTTATCAAAAGAACATCCCTGGTCATCTCTACTGCCTCTGATCTGGCATACTAATACTTCTTTTGAAAATTATGTCTGAGTGTTGGAGTGTACCCCTGGCTCTCCATAAATAAATAATACATTAATGGTGCCATCTGGTTTGCTTAATATAAGGAAGTTGAAATTATTTAGACTTTTACTTTTGATACTTCAGTATATTTCAAACCAAATACTTTTAGACTTTTACTCAAGTAATATTGTACTGGGTGACTTTCACTTTTACTTGAGTCATTTTCTATGAAGGTATCTTCACTATTACTCAAGTATGAAAATGTACTTTTTCCACCACTGGTTGCACAACGCAATCTGCTGTGCCTGGTGAACAGTCGGTGAAGTTCTGTTGTCAGAAGAGGAATGGAAATGTCAGGGTGAACAGACGACCTGATGAACCCGTGGGATAGAAAAATGTACCTACTTACCTGATTTTGTTTGATATTAATAGTAAACAATAATATGTTTAACTAAGAGTAAGACTGGCCTGCTAAGGCTGAGTTATTATGGTGTCCACTCTAGCTTACTGCAGCTAGTCTGGGCGTCGAGGAAATGGGTTTTACTAGAGGTTGATAGACCTATACAGACACATTCCATTCTATGATCAGTGGTGCATTGTGGGAGATGTATTCCATGGATAGGATGTGGGGTGCTTGTAACCGAGATAGAGATCTTGGAGGAACAGAAGAAAGGCCTCAGTATTTCTTATTATCCTGGCATCTGGGAGACAGCACCAGAGGATGAACCCAAAGTGGGTTATGGTGCCCCCCAATCCATTTTGGAGGGGTGGAACCAAGCGTTCTGGTTATCAGCTATATAAAAGGGTAGGGTCTCAGCCTAACAGTCAAGACTGTTGGGCTGCCGTTTTCATGATTGCAATATTGAATCGATATTAAATAAAGATGTTTTTTAAAGAAATGACCAAGTATCTCTCAGTACTGAATTTCCACAACATTTTTGGCAACAAAGATGAGATCTGCAACTTCACCTGTTTTACTGCTCCTGAAGATCAGGGTAAACTGTCCACAGGGGATCAGAAATTGGGATCTCAGGGTAAACTGATGGTCTTCTCCAGACCATTTCCGGAGACCTTCTCCCTTACCTCACCTCGCTCATCAACTCATCCCTGACCGCTGGCTACGTCCCTTCCGTCTTCAAGAGAGCGAGAGTTGCACCCCTTCTGAAAAAACCTACACTCGATCCCTCCGATGTCAACAACTACAGACCAGTATCCCTTCTTTCTTTTCTCTCCAAAACTCTTGAACGTGCTGTCCTTGGCCAGCTCTCCCGCTATCTCTCTCAGAATGACCTTCTTGATCCAAATCAGTCAGGTTTCAAGACTAGTCATTCAACTGAGACTGCTCTTCTCTGTATCACGGAGGCGCTCCGCACTGCTAAAGCTAACTCTCTCTCCTCTGCTCTCATCCTTCTAGACCTATCGGCTGCCTTCGATACTGTGAACCATCAGATCCTCCTCTCCACCCTCTCCGAGTTGGGCATCTCCGGCGCGGCCCACGCTTGATTGCGTCCTACCTGACAGGTCGCTCCTACCAGGTGGCGTGGCGAGAATCTGTCTCCTCACCACGCGCTCTCACCACTGGTGTCCCCCAGGGCTCTGTTCTAGGCCCTCTCCTATTCTCGCTATACACCAAGTCACTTGGCTCTGTCATAACCTCACATGGTCTCTCCTATCATTGCTATGCAGACGACACACAATTAATCTTCTCCTTTCCCCCTTCTGATGACCAGGTGGCGAATCGCATCTCTGCATGTCTGGCAGACATATCAGTGTGGATGACGGATCACCACCTCAAGCTGAACCTCGGCAAGACGGAGCTGCTCTTCCTCCCGGGAAGGACTGCCCGTTCCATGATCTCGCCATCACGGTTGACAACTCCATTGTGTCCTCCTCCCAGAGCGCTAAGAACCTTGGCGTGATCCTGGACAACACCCTGTCGTTCTCAACTAACATCAAGGCGGTGGCCCGTTCCTGTAGGTTCATGCTCTACAACATCCGCAGAGTACGACCCTGCCTCACACAGGAAGCGGCGCAGGTCCTAATCCAGGCACTTGTCATCTCTCGTCTGGATTACTGCAACTCGCTGTTGGCTGGGCTCCCTGCCTGTGCCATTAAACCCCTACAACTCATCCAGAACGCCGCAGCCCGTCTGGTGTTCAACCTTCCCAAGTTCTCTCACGTCACCCCGCTCCTCCACTCTCTCCACTGGCTTCCAGTTGAAGCTCGCATCCGCTACAAGACCATGGTGCTTGCCTACGGAGCTGTGAGGGGAACGGCACCTCAGTACCTCCAGGCTCTGATCAGGCCCTACACCCAAACAAGGGCACTGCGTTCATCCACCTCTGGCCTGCTCGCCTCCCTACCACTGAGGAAGTACAGTTCCCGCTCAGCCCAGTCAAAACTGTTCGCTGCTCTGGCTCCCCAATGGTGGAACACACTCCCTCACGACGCCAGGACAGCGGAGTCAATCACCACCTTCCGGAGACACCTGAAACCCCACCTCTTTAAGGAATACCTAGGATAGGATAAAGTAATCCTTCTCACCCCCCTTAAAAGATTTAGATGCACTATTGTAAAGTGGCTGTTCCACTGGATGTCATAAGGTGAATGCACCAATTTGTAAGTCGCTCTGGATAAGAGCGTCTGCTAAATGACTTAAATGTAAATGTAAATGTAAACCACGTTTATTATTGAGCAGCTGCACCCGCCTATGATCTGAGAGGTAGGGGGCATGGGTGGATACCAGATCTGGACCGAGTACTGAGAGAGGTAGGCTTGGACAATCTATCAATAAGTGATGAAAGTATGAATAAAAATAAATAAATAAAAGCCTTTGTTGAGGGTACGATCAGAGCGAGGTCTTCCTTAAGAGGGCCATAGCTGAGGTGACTAGCAGGACTGAGAAGAGTTGATAAGAGTGTTCTTAACCTGTTGCGACGAGCAATCCCGTATCCAGGATCCTATTTATAGCCTCAAGCTCATTAGCATAACGCAACGTTAACTATTCATGAAAATCGCAAATGAAATGAAATAAATATATTAGCTCTCAAGCTTAGCCTTTTGTTAACAACAATGTCATCTCAGATTTTCAAAATATCCTTTTGAACCATAGCTAAACAAGCATTTGTGTAAGAGTATTGATAGCCTAGCATAGCATTAAGCCTAGCATTCAGCATACAACATTTTCACAAAAACAAGAAAAGCATTCAAATAAAATAATTTACCTTTGAAGAACTTCAGATGTTTTCAATGAGGAGACTCTCAGTTAGATAGCAAATGTTCAGTTTTTCCAAAAAGATTATTTGTGTAGGACAAATCGCTCCGTTTTGTTCATCACGTTTTGGTAAGAAAAAACCCGAAAATTAAGTCATTACAACACAAACTTTTTTCCAAATTAACTCCATAATATCGACAGAAACATGGCAAACGTTGTTTAGAATCAATCCTCAAGGTGTTTTTCACATATCTATCGATGATAAATCATTCGTGGCAGTTTGGTTTCTCCTCTGAAGAAAATGGAACACGCATGGACCTGGAGATTACGCAATAATTTTGACGGAGGACAACGGGCGGACACCTGGTAAATGTAGTCTCTTAGAGTCAATCTTCCAATGATATGCCTACAAATACGTCTCAATGCTGCAGACACCTTGGGGAAATGACAGAAAGTCCAGGCTCATTCCGGGCGCATTCACAGCCATATAAGGAGACATTGGACCACAGGGCATTCAAAATCTGGACCATTTCCTGTATGAAATGTCATCTTGGTTTCGCCTGTAGCATTAGTTCTGGGGCAATCACAGATAATATCTTTGCAGTTTTGGAAACGTCAGAGTTTTTTCTTTCCAAAGCTGTCAATTACATGCATAGTCGAGCATCTTTTCGCGACAAAATACAGTATCTTGTTTAAAACGGGAACATTTTTTATCCAAAAATTAAAAGAGCGCCCCCTATCTCGAAGAAGTTAAGTGAGATATCCTTGAGCATAATTGTTAATTAGCCAGTTGCGGGAAACCAAAAGTTCAAATCCGTGGTACTGAATTGATCACAGTAGAACTGGTGAGGTTTGTGGGAACGAGGGTCCAGAGCCTTCTCACTTATGTGAGAATGCTATTCATTGACTACAGCTCAGCGTTCAACACCATTAGTACCCTCAAAGCACATCACTAAGCTAAGCATCCTGGGACTAAACACCTCCCTCTGCAACTGGATCCTGGACTTCCTGACGGGCCGCCCCCAGGTGGTGAGGGTATGCAGCAACACATCTGCCACGCTGATCCTCAACACTGGAGCTCCCCAGGGTGCGTGCTCAGTCCCCTCCTGTTCTCCCTGTTCACTCACGACTGCATGGCCAGACACGACGCCAACACCATCATTAAGTTTGCAGATGACACAACAGTGGTAGGCCTGATCACCAACAATGACGAGACAGCCTATAGGGAGGAAGTCAGAGACCTGGCTGGGTGGTGCCAGAATAACAACCTATACCTCAACGTAACCAAGACTAAGGAGATTATTGTGGACTACAGGAAAAGGAGGACTGAACACTCCCACATTCTCATCGACGGGGCTGTAGTGGAGCAGGTTGAGAGCTTCAAGTTCCTTGGTGTCCACATCAGCAACAAACTAGAATGGTCCAAACACACCAAGACAGTCATCCGCCTCTGGCCTGCTCGCCTCCCTACCACTGAGGAAGTACAGTTCCCGCTCAGCCCAGTCAAAACTGTTCGCTGCTCTGGCCCCCCAATGGTGGAACAAACCCCCTCACGACGCCAGGACAGCGGAGTCAATCACCACCTTCCGGAGACACCTGAAACCCCACATCTTTAAGGAATACCTAGGATAGGATAAAGTAATCCTTCTCACCCCCCCCCCTTAAAAGATTTAGATGCACTATTGTAAAGTGGCTGTTCCACTGGATGTCATAAGGTGAATGCACCAATTTGTAAGTCGCTCTGGATAAGAGGGTCTGCTAAATGACTTAAATGTAAATGTAAATGTAAATCAAGAGGGCATGACAAAGCCTATTCCCCCTCAGGAAACTAAAAAGATTTAGCATGGGTCCTGAGATCCTCAAAAGGTTCTACAGCTGCAACATCGAGAGCATCCTGACTGGTTGCATCAATGCCTGGTATGGCAACTGCTCAGCCTCTGACCGCAAGGTACTACAGAGGGTAGTGTGTATGGCCTAGTACATCACTGGGGCTAAACTGCCTGCCCTCCAGGACCTCTACACCAGGCAGTGTCAGAGGAAGGCCCAAAAATTGTCAAAGACCCCAGCCACCCCAGTCATAGACTCTTCTCTCTACTACCGCATGGCAAGCGGTACCGGAGAGCCAAGTCTAGGACAAAAAGGCTACTCAACAGTTTTTACCCCCAAGCCATAAGACTCCTGAACAGGTAATCAAATGGCTACCTGGACTATTTGCATTGTGTGCCCCTCCCACCCCAACCCTTCCTTTTAGGCTGCTGCTTCTCTCTGTTTATCATATATGCATAGTCACTAACTATACATTCATGTACATACTACCTCAATTTGGCCGACCAACCAGTGCTCCCGCACAGTGGCTAACCGGGCTATCTGCATTGTGTCCCACCCACTACCCGCCAACCCCTCTTTTACGCTACTGCTACTCTCTGTTCATCATATATGCATTGTCACTTTAACCATATCTACATGTATATACTACCTCAATCAGCCTGACTAACCTGTGTCTGTATGTAGCCTCGCTACTGTATATAGCGTGTCTTTTTACTGTTGTTTTATTTCTTTACCTACCTATTGTTCACCTAATACCTTTTTTGCCCTATTGGTTAGAGCCTGTGAGTAAGCATTTCACTGTAAGGTCTACAACTGTTGTATTCGGCACACACCCGGTGACATCTGAAGGCAGACTGGCCCCTGCGAAGTCTAATTATAACCTGTAATGTTTTGATGAAATGTTTGATAAATGAGGTATACAGGTATGCCCAGGGTTATTATTGTAAGATGTTATTGTAAGTGTTTTGTTATTCCTGGTGCTGAGAAAATATGATGGAAAGTTAGTTTTTTTTGTTACGTTGTTACACAATTAGATGGGAGACATGGGTACTCAGTAGGTAGTTTTGCACGTTTGGATAGTGCAAGGGTTTTCCTCCTCTTTGTCTGAAGAGGAGGTGTAGTAGGGATCGGACCAAAACGCAGCGTGGTTAGTGTCCATATCGTTTTTAATAACAAAAACACTGAACACTATGAAATACAAAAACAATAAACGAATACGTGAAATGACAAAACCGAAACAGTACCGTGTGGTGAACAAACACAGACACGGAAACAAACCCAGGCTACCTAAGTGTGATTCTCAATCAGAGACAACTAACGACACCTGCCTCTGATTGAGAACCATACCAGGCCGAACACAGAAAACCAACCTAGAAACACAAAACATAGAATGCCCACCCAACTCACGTCCTTACCAACTAAAACAAACAAATAACACAAGAACTATGGTCAGAACATGACAGATAGACATAAAATAATCAATACCATAGTAATCGCATTAGGCGATAACCCAGTGTGGATACAATATCCCGTTGTGGGACCACTAATTAGGCAATATTTTGACAAAGGTATGGGTTTCCCTGTAAATATAGACAGGGTTATGAAATCTAAAAACATCGCTAAACGGTTTTGCCTTGTCTGTCTCATCCCTCTCTGTGTTTTTTGTTTGTGTTTTCTGTGAATATGATATGAGAGTGTGTGAGGGTAGATATGTGTTAATCTTACATTTACATAATAAGATATAGATATTTGCTAAATAAAATGATTGAAATTTGGATAATACGTTTTGATATAACGTTGTCTTGGTGTTCTGTCCAACACTGTCCATCGTAGAATATCACGGGTGGAATTATTAAGGGCTAGATGTTATTCTATACTTTCTGGAAGACTAGAGAACATTTGAGCATTATTCCCATAGGGCAGCGTCCGAGAAACTAATGTTTTTGGGCTCTGCTGGGAGTATATGGATGAAGAGTCCTTGGAAATGGAGTGAATCATTCATGTGACAACCTAAGATTTCCTAGGTTTATGTTGATTCCGTGAAGACATGAAAAAATGAATAAGAAATTGTATGTGTGTATAATCGATTACTAGTGATTTGATAACGTAATACTGGGAATATAATGATATGCAACTTAAACAACCCATACTGTCACGCCCTGGTCAAAGTATTTTGTGTTTATCTTCATGTATTGGGTCAGGCCAGGGTGTGGCATGGGGTTTTTGTAATGTGGTGTGTTTTGTCTTGGGGTTTTGGTGTGTATATATTGGGATTGTAGCTAGTGGGGTGATCTAGCAAAGTCTATGGCTGTCTGGAGTGGTTCTCAATCAGAGGCAGGTGTTTATCGTTGTCTCTGATTGGGAACCATATTTAGGCAGCCATATTCTTTGAGTTTGTCGTGGGTGATTGTCCTTAGTGTCCTTGTTCCTGTCTATGTTAGTTTTCACTAGTATAGGCTGTTTCGGTTTTCGTTACGTTCTTTGTTTTGTAGTGTTTGTGTTTTAGATTCGTGTTACGTTTTGTTGTTCATCAACCTGTTACTCCTACCCCCTACTTTTTCGAACATTCTGTTAAAAATCGCGCAACATTTCAGCGCCCTGCTACTCATGCCAGGAATATAGTATATGCATATGATTAGTATGTGTGGATAGAAAACACTCAGACGTTTATAAAACTGGTTAAATCACGGCTGTGACTATAACAGAACGTGCGTTTCATCGAAAAGCGCAGGAAAATCTGATCACTGAAAATGGGAAAATATATCCATGCGCCACTAGAACCCGTTGTTGAATGTGATCCACATTAAATGGGGCCGAGGTTGCAATACCTACAGCTTCCACACGATGTCAACAGTCTTGTCATTTGCCTACGATTTGTTTCTTGGTCAAATGGACACAAGGTAGCGTCTTTCTTCCGGTCTCTGACCGGATATTTTGGTTGAGATTTACCCGGACATTATTTCCAGACGTACAGCTATAGAATATACATCGCCTCGTGATCAATTTGATCGCTTATTAACGTTTACTAATACCTAAAGTTGCATTACAAAAGTATTTCGAAGTGTTTTGTGAAAGTTTATCGTCAACTTTTTTAATTAAAAAAAATGACGTTACGTTATAAAACGCTATTTTTTTCCTTGATCACACAGTCTTCATAGATCGATATCTAGGCTATATATGGACCGATTTAATTGAAAAAAAGACCCAATAGTGATGCTTATGGGACATCTAGGAGTGCCAACAAAGAATATGGTCAAAGGTAATGAATGATTTATATTTTATTTGTGCGTTTTGTGTAGCGCCGACTATGCTAATTATTTTGTTTACGTCGCCTGCGGGTCTTTTGGGGTGTTACATGCTATCAGATAATAGCTTCTCATGCGTTCGCCGAAAAGCATTTTAAAAATCTGACTTGTTGCCTCGATTCACAACGAGTGTAGCTTAAATTCAGTACCCTGCATGTGTATTTTAATGAACGTTTGAGTTTTAACGAGTGCTATTAGCATTTAGCGTAGCGCATTTGCATTTCCAGATGTCTAGATGGGAAGCCTGCGTGTCGGGTAGGAGCAAGAGGTTAAACATGGATCGCAATCTACACGCTGCAGTTTGGTCCGACTCTCCTTCACCACACCTAGAAAACCGTTACAGAATCACCCACCGTAAACGGACCAAGCAGCGTGTCAACAGGCAGGAGCAGCCCAAAGAGGAGATGCGAAATAAGGATTTCTGGACATGGGAGGAAATCCTCAACGGGAGAAGACCCTGGGCTAAACCAGGGGAGTGTAGCCGCCCAAAGGTGGAACAGGTGGAGGCAGCGAGGAGAGCAGAGTCAGCCGGAGAGAGGAGCCGGCGATATGAGGGAACACGGTTGGTAAGGAAGCCTGAGAGTCAGCCCCAAAAATTTCTTGGGGGGGGCTCAGGGAGAGTGTGGCAGAGTCAGGAGTCAGACCTGAGCCAACTCTCCCTGTTTATCGTGAGGAGCCAAGGAGGAGACCAGAACCAGAGCCGGTGTTGGAGGTGAGCGAAGCAGAGACCGTGAAGGAGTTAATGGGGAACTTGGAGGAGAGAGAAATGAGGGAGTTGCTGTGTTGGTGCTTTTTGCATGGAATTCGCCCGACGGAACGTGTCGGGGATTTGATGGCACCTGGGTCAGCGCTCCATACTCGTCTTGAGGTGCGTGTTAGTCGGCTGGTGAAGTTGGTGCCAGCCTCACGCATCAGGCCTCCTGTGCACATCCCTAGCCTTGCACGTCCTGTGCCAACACTGCTCTCAAGATCTCCAGTACGCCTTCACGGTCTAGCCCATCCTGTGCCACCTCCACACACCAGCCCTCCGGTAGCAGCTCCCCGCACCAGGCTGTAAGGAGCTGTCTGTAAGGAGCTGTCAGTCTGCAAGGAGCTGCCAGTCTGTAAGAAGCCGCCAGAGCTGTCAGTCTGCATGAATCAGCCAGAGATGTCAGTCTGCATGGAGCAGCCAGAGCTGTCAGTCTGCATGAAGCAGCCAGAGCTGTCAGTCTGCGTGAAGCAGCCAGAGCTGTCAGTCTGCAAGGAGCTGCCAGTCTGCAAGGAGCTGCCAACCTGCAAGGAGCTGTCAGTCTGCAAGGAGCTGTCAGTCTGCAAGGAGCTGCCAGTCTGTAAGAAGCCGCCAGAGCTGTCAGCACACATGGAGCAGCCAGAGCCGCCAGTCAGCGTGGAGCAGCCAGAGCCGACAGTCAGCATGGAGCAGCCAGATCTTTCAGTCTGCCCAGCGCCACCAGTGCCGCCAGTCTGCCCAGCGCCGCCAGTCTGCCCAGCGCCGCCAGTCTGCCCAGCACCGCCAGTCTGCCCAGCGCCGCCAGTATGCCCAGCGCCACCAGTGCCGCCAGTCTGCCCAGTGCCCCCAGTCTGCCCAGCGCCACCAGTGCCGCCAGTCTGCCCAGCGCCGCCAGTCTGCCCTGCGCCGCCCGCGCCGCCAGTCTGCCCAGCGCCGCCAGTACCGCCAGTCTGCCCAGCGCCGCCAGAACTGCCAGTCGGCCAGGATCTGCCAGTCGGCCAGGATCCGCCAGTCTGCCAGGATCCGCCAGTCTGCCAGGATCCGCCAGAACTGCCAGTCAGCCAGGATCCGCCAGTCAGCCAGGATCTGCCAGTCAACCAGAATCTTCCAGATCTGCCAGTCAACCAGACTCTTCCAGATCTGCCAGAACTGCCAGTCGGCCAGGATCTGCCAGTCGGCCAGGATCCGCAAGTCAGCCAGAATCCGCCAGATCCGCCAGTCAGCCAGGAACTGCTGAGACCACCAGCCAGCCAGGATCTGGTAGATCTATCTACCTGCCTGAGCTTCCTCTCACTCCTTAGCTTCCTCTTACTCCTGAGCTTCCTCTCACTCCTGAGCTTTCTCTCACTCCCGAGCTTTCTCTCAGTCCCGAGCTGCCTCAGTCCCGAGCTGTCCTTCAGTCCCGATCTGCTCCTCAGTCCAGTGGGGTTCTGGGTGAGGACTACTAGGCCATGGTCGGCGGCGAGGGTGGACTATCCAGGGACGCAAGGAGAGGGGACTAAGACATTAACTGAGGGGGGTCCACGTCCCGCGCCGGAGCCGCCACCATGGACAGACGCCCACCCGGACCCTCCCTATTGTTTTGAGGTGCGTTCGGGAGTCCGCACCTCAGGGGGGGGGGGGTTCATTCTGAAATGTGAAAAGTACACGTTGGCTATACATTGTGAGTGGGGGTATGTTTGTATGTATGTGTATGACCCATAGCCTATGTTTGTATGTATCTGTATGACCCATATCCTATGTTTGTGTGTGTATATATACATATTGTGTATTAG
Source organism: Oncorhynchus keta (assembly GCF_023373465.1). NCBI lineage: Eukaryota > Metazoa > Chordata > Actinopteri > Salmoniformes > Salmonidae > Oncorhynchus > Oncorhynchus keta. The sequence continues at coordinate 14,821,241 of NC_068443.1, read as the reverse complement.
AGGGAGCATGGCCTAGATGCGTGTGTCTGCATTGCTGTGGTGAATGCATTCATCCTACACAAGGAAATGGCTAAGAGCTGTGGAAAGCCCCCATCTCACTGCTAGCCTTCAGAGAGCTACTCATCAAGGAGCTTGCTGGCTACAGCACCACAGCACCACTGCACCACGTTCTGGCCCCTCTACCTCTGTCCCTTCTGCTCCTGCCACAAGTGGTGTTCATCTGCCCAAATGTATTTCTGCAGGCATGGATGTGCCTCAGGGCCAAAAGGGCACAGCATGGAGGCATCGCTGTGTTCTTCGCAAAATGAAGTGCCCATCACCTGCCCCACATGCTTGGTGACCCTCTGCTTTACAGCAGAAAGAGACTGCTATGGCACCTGGCATCAGCAGCACAATATTGTGTAGAGGACTGAGGGTCTTCCAAATATTGAAAGTGTTATTTTGTAAATGTATATATTTTTTTTTCATGTTTTTTCTCCATTTTTTTTTTTGGGGGGGGGGGGTGTTAGAATACCATTTTGGTATTTTGTATATATTTATTCCATTCAAAATGTATAACTTCACCAATTTGGCCACTTGGGTACATTTGGGCTACTTGTGTGGGACACCTGGGTGACTTCATGATAAATGTCATGTAGCACACTCATTTTGGAAGTTATCAGTCTGAAACATTGCACAAGTACTGTTGCCCTCTTATGTTTTTCACTGAAATTGTCTCCATCATCCTATCTGAATGTTTGTTTTGTCTTGTTCATTTCAAAGATGATAATACATCAATAAAATGTAAAATGTATGTTTTTTTCATTGTATTATCTAAACCAGATCTATTGTGTTATATTCTTCTACATTCAATTCACATTTACAGAAACTTCAGCATGTTTTCTTTCAAATGAAACCAATAATATGTATATGAGCTACAGGCAGTTAGATTTGGGTATGTCTTCAGCTAGGCTCTGCTAGCATCAGGCAACATTTTCACGAAAATAAGAAAAGCAATCAAATTAAATAATTTACCTTTGAAGAACTTCGGATGTTTTCACTCAGGAGACTCTCAGTTAGATAGCAAATGTTCCTTTTTTCCCAAAATATTATTTTTGTAGGCGAAATAGCTCCGTTTGTTCTTCACGTTTGGCTGAGAAATCGACCGGAAAATGCAGTCTCTACAACGCCAAACTTTTTTCCAAATTAGCTCCATAATAATTTTCACATATATATTCGATAATATATCCGTTGGGACAATTGGTTTCTCATAAGAAGCGATTGGAAAAATGGCTACTTGTGTACTTTACGCAAGATTTTCTGCCGGAGCCATCATGTGACCACTTGCTAAATGTGGTCCCTTACGGCTATTCTTTAACATAAATGCGTAAAAAGACGTCACAATACCGTAGACACCTTGGGGAATACGTAGAAAACGTAAGCTCATTCGTAGCTCATTCACAGCCATATTGGGAGTCATTGGCATGAGGTGGTTTTAAAAAATCTGGCACTTCCTGATTGTATTTTCATCTGGGTTTCGCCTGTAACATCAGTTCTGTTGCACTCACAGACAATATCTTTGCAGTTTTGGAAACGTCAGAGTGTTTTCTATCCAAAGCTGTCAATTATATGCATAGTTGAGCATCTTGTCGTGACAAAATATCCCGTTTAAAACGGGAACGTTTTTTATCCAAAAATGAAAATACTGCCCCCTAGTTATAAAAAGTTAATGTCATGCCCCTTAAAGTGTTGCTCTGTGCTACCCAGTGTGGCTGGGTGGGGGTCCACTTCCCCCTTCCTCCTCCCTTCTCCATGGGGTAGGTCCGTCTTCTGTGTGCTGCTATGCAGCCAGTCAGGTGCCTCCTGCCCTCATGCCTTGAACCGCGTGTGCCTGGATAACTGCAAGGCAATCCCATTGTGAGCTACTCGGGAGCTACTCGGGAGTCATGACCAATATGACCAATATACAGTGGGGAGAACAAGTATTTGATACACTGCCGATTTTGCAGGTTTTCCTTCCTGAAGTGTACTTACACTTCAATTGTGAGAGACGGAATCTAAAACAAACGTCCAGAAAATCACATTGTATGATTTTTAAGTAATTCATTTGCATTTTATATCATGACATCATGACATGACAAGTATTTTCATCACCTACCAACCAGTAAGAATTCCGACTCTCACAAACCTGTTCGTTTTTCTTTAAGAAGCCCTCCTGTTCTCCACTCATTACCTGTATTAACTGCACCTTTTTGAACTCGTTACCTGTATAAAAGACACCTGTCCACACACTCAATCAAACAGACTCCAACCTCTCCACAATGGCCAAGACCAGAGAGCTGTGTAAAGACATCGGGGATAAAATTGTAGACCTGCACAAGGCTGGGATGGGCTACAGGACAATAGATAAGCAGCTTGGTGAGAAGGCAACAACTGTTGGCGCAATTATTCTAAAATTGAAGAAGTTCAAGATGACGGTCAATCACCCTTGGTCTGGGGCTCCAACCGGCCTCACAACCGCAGACCACCTGTAACCACGCCAGCCCAGGACCTCCACACTCTGCATTTTCTCCTGCGGGATCATCTGAGACCAGCCACCCGGACAGTTGATGAAACAGTGGGTTTGCATAACTAAATAATTTATGCACAAATTGTCAGAAACTGTCTCAGGGAAGCAAGCTTGTCGTCCTCAAGGGTCTTGACCTGACTGCAGTTCTGCATTGTAACAGTGGGCACATGCTCACCTTCGAAGTCCACTGGCACTCTGGAAAAGTGTGCTCTTCACGGATTAATCCAGGTTTCAACTCTACGCTACAGATGGCGTCGGGTGGGCGAGCGGTTTGCTGATGTCAATATTTTGAACAGAGTGTCGGTGGGGTTATGGTATAGGCAGGAATAAGCTACGGACAACAAACATAATTGCTTTTTATTGATGGCAATTTAATGTGCAGAGATACCGTGACGAGATCCTGAGTCCCATTGTCGTGCCATTCATCCGCCGCATCACCTCAAGTTTCTTTAGGATAATGCACAGCACCGTGTCGCTAGGACCTGTACACAATTCCTGGAAGCTGAAAATCTCCCAGTTCTTCCATGCCCTGCATACTTAGCTGATATGTCACCCATTGAGCATGCTTGGGATACTCTGGATTGACATGTACGATAGCATGTTCCAGTTCCCGCAAATATCCAACAACTTTTCACAGCCATTGAAGAGGAGTGGGACAACATTCCACAGGCCATAATCAAGAGCCTGATCAACTCTATGGGAAGGAGATGTGTCACTCCAGATACTAACTGGTTTTCTGATCCACACCCCTACCTTATTTTTTAAAGGTATCTGTAACCACAAATGTATTAAAATGTACTAATTCCCTTATATGAACTTTAACTCTGTAAAATATTTTAAATTGTTTAACGTTGCATTTATATTTGGTTTTCACTGTATTTCCGAAAGGACAGACTGGCTTGGTTCGGATTTAAAATTAAGGTGTACAGTTATTTATAGAAGCGGGAGAATCTTTGACAGCTGCAGGCTAAAGTTAAATCTAGACTTTGTTTCCTGTGTTGTAATCTCTCCCCTTTCACCCCAGCTGCCAAACTAATCCCGCTTCAGATGACCATCCTACCCACGCTAGATTACGAAGACATCATTTAGAGATCGGCAGGTAAGGGTGCTCTCGAGCAGAAAGATGTTCTTTACCATTCGGCCATCAGATCTGCCACCAATGCTCCTTATAGGACATATCATTGCACTCTATACTCTTCTGTAAACTGGTCATCTCTGATACCTGTCACAAGACCCATTGGTTGATGCTTATTTATAAAACCCTCTAAGGCCTCACTCCCCCCCTATCTGAAAAATCTGCTGCAGCCCTCATCCTCCACATACAAATCCCATTCAGCCAGTCACATTCTGTTAAAGGTCCCCAGAGTACACACATCCCTGGGTCGCTCGTCTTTTCAGTTCGCTGTAGCTAACGACTGGAACGAGCTGCAACAAACACTCAAACTGGACAGTTTTATCTCAATCTCCTCATTCAAAGACTCAATCATGGACCCTCTTATTGACAGTTGTCGCTGCTTTGTGTGATGTATTGTTGTCTCTACCTTCTTTCCCTTTGTGCTGTTGTGTTTGCCCAATAATGTTTGTACCTTGTTTTGTGCTGCTACTATGTTGTGCTGCTGCCATGTTGTGTTGCCACCATTTTGTTGTCATGTTGTGTTGCTACCATGCTGTGTTGTCATGTGTTGCTGCTATGCTATGTTGTTGTCTTAGGTCTCTTTGTGTAATGTTGTGTTGTCTCTCTTGCCGTGATGTGTGTTTTGTCCTTTATTGTTCTTTCATTTATTTTTATTTTGAATCCCAGCCCCCGTCCCCGCAGGAGGCCTTTTGCCTTTTGGTAGGCCGTCATTGTAAATAAGAATTTGTTCTTAACTGACTAAGAATTATTAAATTAAATAAATAAAATAGAGATTAGGAGAGAGACTGGGACAGCAAACTGGGTAAAATAACAAAAGTAAATAAATGGTTGCTGGATGAACCTTAGCCAGCACAGTTTGGTTCAGGTTTGCACAATAGTGTGAAAAGGGCTTGAGACCTGTCCTACATGGCTATATCGGGCCCCAAACATAAGGCCATGCTGTTGTTAAGGAGTTGTGAGACTGCAGTGTTTCTGTCTTGTTTTAAAACATTACCTTTTACACACAATATAATAAAATGCTTCACAGTAGGAGAGTGGGGTTGAAATGTTTGTTTTTTTCTCCAAATGAAATAGGGTTAACATAGGGTTCAGATGTTTTTGGGGACTTTAAAAGATCTCTTAAGATAAATAATGTTAAAGATTGGGAAACACACCCCAGGACAGGATACATTCAAAAATCATTAGTAATTTGCAAATTTGCCTATGTTTTACCTTGAAGGACAATGTTACCCTCCAGTGGTATAAGGGCAGGACTACAGAAGAGAGAGAGAGAATCCCTCTTTATTGAAAACATCCATTTGATCATGATCATTCAACATTTCCCAAAGGAGTAGACATGACTGTGTTACACTTCCAACTCTTTAATTTAAAGCTGCAGTATGTAACTTTTTGGGACTACCCGACCAAACTCACATAGAAATGTGAATTATAGATCTGTCATTCTCATTGAAAGTAAGTCTAAGAAGATATGTTCTGTGTGCGCTATTTCTATGGTTCCCATTCTTGAGTTTCATTTTTGCGTCTTTTACTTTCAGTTTTATACACCAGCTTCAAACAGCTGAAAATACAATATTTCTGGTTATTGAAAATATATTTCACAGCAGTTCAGATGGTACTTTGAGTCTTTACACTATACATTGCTTGTTTTGTCACATAAACTGAAATTAGGCAAACCATTAGAATTTTAGCAAGAAGCGAAATGCCGCAGCAATTTCTGCGTGTTGCACCTTTAAAACAAATCCAGTGAGTGTCACGTTCTGACACTAGATCTTGTGTTATTTGTTTGTTTTAGTTGGTCAGGACGTGAGTTGGGTGGGCATTCTATGTTTTGTGTTTCTAGGTTGGTTTTCTGTGTTCGGCCTAGTATGGTTCTCAATCAGAGGCAGGTGTCGTTAGTTGTCTCTGAGAATCATACTTAGGTAGCCTGGGTTTCACTGTTGTTTTGTGGGTGATTGTTTCCGTGTCTGTTCGCCACACGGTATTGTTTCGGTTTTATTCACGGTTATTGGTTTGTATTCATTGAGTGTTCAGTTGATGTTTTTAAATTAACAACCTTGCCACATCTTGGTCCGATCCTTGCTACACCTCCTCTTCAGATGAAGAGGAGAAAAACCCTTACAGTGGGTGAATACTAAGGTGAGAGACACTATTTGTATCAGATCAGCCAACTGCAAATGGGCCTTGCAGATGCTCTGCTCAAGGCACAGCTCTATTCTCTTCCACATAGATGGTGATTTGCTAGAAGGTGGGGTGTGGGCACTTGTGGGGTCTGGGGGTGTCACTTTTTCAATATTATCACTTGAGCTCACCAAGTCTGAAGTCTTTCTCCAGCTGATGCTGTCATCAGTGTCCATTGGCACTCCTCTCCAGAGGCCGGCAGCTCTGGTGTAGCCCCTCTTCGGCTTCCTCCTATCCTCCTTGCGGCTCTCCCGGAACGTCCAGAACTCGCCCATGCTGAACAGGTAGGTGTTCCTGTTGTGGGCCCACACAAAGGCAGCCTCCACTCTCTCCACCACCCTGTCATTGTTGGACCTCATCCCCTACTCTGCCAGAGGTCTGGGGAGGGCCACAGCGTCTTTGAACACCCAGTACTGAGCACCTACACAGGCATAGAAAGGAGGAGGGAAACCTTTGATTTACAACACAAGAACAACCACATTCATAAGGATATTAGCCACTGTATTATGGCTTAGTTCTGATGTTTTTTTAACTCTGACTAGAGACATGTTCATTCAGCACCAAATGGAAGAGAACAGACTGAAACGGGGAGGGATTACCAGCTGTTTCTCTTCATCTCGTAAAAGGCATCGATCTTGTTGGTTCCAGTGGGAGCCCCATCCAGAAATGTCTAATCAGGGCTGGGTTGAGGGAGGACAGATAACTAGTCCTCTGGATCCTCCAGAGATGTGGACCTGAAACAAGCAACACAACATTTAAAGAGGCTGTGTGGAAATGTAACGGCTAATTGTTTACGTCACATTTGGGCTTGAGTGTTGCCTGTGTTTCATATGTAATATAACAAAAATCTATGTTTCAAATCATGAAACTGCAGAATCCTTAGTTATTAGACCAACAATATGTGTTTGCTAATAGGCATGGGTAGGTGTTCCCCTTTTCTGTCCAATGAGTTCATTTCTGGGTAATATTTCTGCCCATGTAGGCAACCCCTTTTAGCTAATGAGCACACTGAGGCAATACTTCCATATAACCTCTTCATTGTCAATATAATATAGATTTAGTTTTTCAAGAAGGTAATTCTGCAGACAAAATAGGCCATTCAACTAAGCATGTATGTTTGTGTAATTGTGTAAACACATTCTCAATGCTAGTGTCACTAGTGTTTTATTTGTGTTACCCTTAAAAATAGAGGACCTCTCCTTTAACATTTTCCACAGAGTCAAAGCTGCTTTAACTCTCTCTTGCTCCATTCACTGTTTGTTGGCCTTGGAGGTGAAGGACTGGGCAGGAGTGTGGAATTGGGAATTGCACCACTGCCACCAGGGTGCACTCTAGCCTTGCTCTCCTCCCTCCCTGCGGGAAATACAAAGGGTGAATCCATAGAGAACAATAGAGGACTCATCTTTGTATCTGTGCGGTAGATCTCCTTGTGTGTCTGAGTGCAATGGAAGCGCAGTTGAGACCATCTCCATTTTTAAGTAGTCCATTTTTTTCATCTAGTACTTCTATGAGTTGCTAAACAAACTGAAAGGGTGCAAACTGCCACCTCTAGTGTGTTGTTTAAACCGGTTAAAGCCAAGGTTGGAGATTTACTGCCGCCTGTAGTTAAGCAATGTTTGGTCACTAGTATAATTAATGGCTGATCCCTCCTGATGACATGGAGGGAATTATGTGATTCTCCCTTATCTGATTGGAATTCCCACCCAATTGACTACATTAAAATGGTGAAAGTCCTCAATGGTGCGGCCCATGCTAAAATGGGCTTTTGGGCACTCGAGTCCTAGTATCATTATCTATGGGTGAATCTTACTTGTATTTCCTTGGCAGATTCTCAATTGGTTTCGCTTGACTCCTTTCGTCCCCTCCTCCATCCTCTCCTTGGATCCTTTTGAAAAAGGTTCAAGGTAATTGAGGAGAGGTGGTGAGGAGAGGAAATGTGGAAACAAATGCGCTGGTACTTCCACGTCATCATGCAAATGATGTTTACAGGGGTGGAATCCCAAAATAAATGTGTAAAGTAGTACAAATAGATGTAGCTAGTTGTGTGAGATATTGTATAGATAAAATGATAAGTAGCATAAAACTAAGGGACATGGTTGACTAAAAAAACCTACATTGTAACCTACACTAAGGTGTGCGGGTAAAGGTTCTGCATTCAGGAGCCTCATTTTTAAATGTTGTGTACATAAGAGATATACCCCAAAACATGCATGCGCCAGTTTTTACACAAAAGTTGGTATATATAAAAATGGAACTTGATGTGAGATTTATGAAGTTTATAATGATTTGAGATTATATATTTGTAGTTGTAAACACATTCTCAAACCTGTAACTGGTTAGTTGTGAACATGAAATAAACTCATTTGTAGATATAATTGCATTCGTAAACTGTTAACTTAACATTTCCATCTGTACACCTGCGCATGTCAATTTAGTGTGCTAAGACTTCGGTTGTACTTTAACACCCTACCATGACAAAAAGATTTCTAGATGTGAAAAGTGATTTGCAAGCAAAGAGAGCGAGAGAGATAGCAGGAGCTCTGGAAGGTGGGACCTCTTTCTTCTAACCAATCAGATGAGGCTTTCAGTACACCAGCATACTCTGCACTGGTTAGTTGGTGACAGCTCACATGGTCCATGTTGTCTGGCGCAACCACCGGTCAATCACAACGTACATTACCAGGTTACCGACCCCAACTGTTAGCTGTCATGGCTTGTGTGTTTAAATGTGTTTATTTTATGGCTAGGTAGCAAACTCCTTTTTTCTTCTTCTTTGTAATGTGTTATTGGAAGCTATTGTCCAAGTCATTGTTATTAAGTGTTTATAACTCTAACATTGTTGTCAGATACTAGCTACCGATGTCGATTAGCTAAGTCAAGTTATTTTGCAAGCTATTTTTTTAAGCTATCTAGCTAGCTTTATGCTGTATGGATCCACACAGAATAGCTAGCTATGGAGTTTTAGTGGAAGCACGACTGAAGGTAGAAAATAATTTGTTTAGCTTTGACATTGGCTGTATTCTATGAATCTGCACTGGCCTTGGATTAATTTAAAGCCCTAGCTAAACCATTTACAATTGTCTGTCTCCACTCTACAGGCAGCAATCCAATCCCATTTAGATGGGGTCCATTAGGCCTCCATCAGCTCCACAATGCCCCGGGGGATGTGAAGAACATCCAGAACTCCCTGGCAGAAGTCAGCAATGACTGGAGGCAAAGCATCAACACCATTGAAAACCTGAAGGCCGTAAAATATGCTGGGTTGCATCCTGCAACACAGTCAGATTGCCTCAGCCGTGGAGAACCTGAAGAATATGTATTTAGGTAGACTACGGTAGTGAATGTTGCAACCGAGGATAGACGATTTGTATGCGCTACTTGGTTCAGCAGTCGGCAGTGCCATGCTCTGAGCTTGTGTGGCCTACCACTTTGCAGCTGAGCCATTGTTGCTCTTAGACGTTTCCACTTCGCAATAAAATCACTTACATTTGACCGGGGCAGCTTTAGCAGGGCAGACATTTTACGAACTGACTGTTGGAAAGGTGGCATCTTATGATGGTGCCACGTTGAAAGTCACTGTAAGGCCATTCTACTGCCAATGTTTGCTATGGAGATTGCACGGCTGTGTGCTCGATGTTATACACCTGTCAGCAACAGGTGTGGCAGAAATAGCCCTAATTTGAAGGGGTGTCCACATACTTTTGTATATATATTAAAATACAAAAACACATGGTCATGGTAAGCACAAATAAAGCACAAATAAATAACTCCACAAATCACCAAGAAAACAGTTACATTCCTCCACAAATAATTTACCAATCAATACTTTAAAGTGCCCGAGCGGCACCAGAACATCAAGATGAAATGAATTTAGTCCAAATTGATATGGTGCATTCAAATTGAAAGAAGACTTACCTAGCTTGGTGGAGACCCTAGGAACCTCAAGAGTTAACCAATCCTGTGAACGGGTTAGGCCACTCAGGTGTCTATACTTCAACAGCAAAGTTAGATAAGACGGAAGTTTATGAAGTAGGGCATTGAAAACAATAGGGGAGTAATGTAAATATCTATGGGTCTTTAGTGAAGTCCAGACAACCTTTTCATACAGGATGCAGTGATTATCAAAACTGTCAACTGTCACAAAATGATGGGCTCTATGGTAGATGGCATCTGAAGTGTTAAGAGTAGTAGCAGCTGCACTTTGATAAATAATATCACCATTATAAGGAACAGATAAAAGGTTGACTGAAAACCTGCTTCCTACTGCTTAGAGAAAGCCACAATCTGTTTCTATAGAAAAAGCCAACTTAAAATCTTATCTTCTTAACCAACTCAACTATATATTTTTTAAACATATTATCCATATATATACAAATGCCTAAGTATTTATATGTGAGAACACGTTCCATTAGAGAACCATCTAATAAGTGAACATGTCGTTCATCTGAATCATTCCCACAAGAGTTTAAAAGCAACATCTATTTAGTTTTGGCCATATTAAGTTTGTTAAATCAGCAAGGGATTCCTGCATAGCTATAAAATCTGACTGTAGTTTTAACACATCACTAACGAACTATCATGGTCCAAACACACCAAGACAGTTGTGAAGAGGGCATGACACCTTTTTCCCTTCAGGAGACATAGAGAGACATCCTCTAAGAGTTCTACAGCTGCGCCATCGAGAGCATCCTGACGGGTTGCATCACTGCCTGGTATGGCAACAGCTCGGCATCTGACTGCAGGGCGCTACAGAAGGTAGTGCGTAAGGCCCAGTCCATCACTGGGGCCAAGCTTCCAGCCATCCAGGACCTGACCTGGTGTCAGAGGAAAGTCACAAAAAATTGTCAGAGACTCCGGTCACCTAAGCCATAGACTGTTCTCTCTGCTGTCGCATGGCAAGCGGTACTGGAGAGCCAAGTATAGGACCAAAAGGCTCCTTAACAGCTTCTACCCCCAAGCCATAAGACTGAACAATTAATCAAATGGCCACCGGATTATTTACATTGACACCCCCCCCTCCATTTGTTTTGTACTCTGCTGCTATTCGCTGTTTATTATCTATGCATAGTCACTTCACCACTACATACATGTACAAATGACCTTGACTAACCTGTACCCCCACACATTGACTAAGTACCGGTACCCCCTGTATATAGCATTGTTATTGTTATTTTATTGGGTTACTTTTTATTATTAATTTAGTAAATTTGGTAAATATTTTCTAAACTCTTCTTGAACTGCGCTGTTGGTTAAGGACTTGTAAGTAAGCATTTCATGGTAAGGTCTACACTTGTATTTGGCGCATGTGAAAAATAAAGTTTGATTAGATTTTTTGACATTTAAACTTACCCACCATGATGGCAAACAGCTGGGCTTCTTTGGTGGATATTGCACTGGTAATGCACGTCACTATTTACAGGTGGCTGTGGCTGACGACACAGCCAATATGAGCTGTCACCAACCAACAAGGGCAGAGTTTGTTGGTCTATAAAATCCTCATCTGATTGGTTAGAAGAAACAGGTCCCAGATCCCAGAGCTCCTGCTCTCCTTCTCTCTCTCCTTGCTTGCAAATCGCTGTTTGCACATCTACAAATCTTTTTGTCACGGTAGGGCACTAAAGCACTGTCAACAGTCTGAGCGTGTGAAATTGACATGCTCAGATGAACAGATGCAATTATCTCTTGCAAATATTTAGCTACACATCCATTTTTTTTCATGTTCACAACTCATCAGTTACACATTTAAGAATACGTTTATAACTACAGATTATTTCAGGTTCACAACTCATCAGCTACACACATGCAAATTGTGTTCACAACTATATATCTTTTCTACACGCTCAAATCATTATGTCAATGATTTAACCTCATAGAGAGACAGTGCAGTGACATATTCAATACCGCCTTAAACACCCTGGCCTGCATTTAGCTGATCTAGGGTGTAATCATTAGTCCAACAGTTGCAAAGTAGAGTTTCTATTGGACAAATGTAGGTATGTTTATCCCCATTTCGTTCTGTTTGCTTCCCGTTGAAGAAATGTTTTTCAACCGAAAAATTGGCGAAATGAATACACTTGTAACGACCGTTGTATGAATAATTGGACCAAGGCGCAGCGTGAATAGAGTTCCACATTTTAATGATAGTGAAACTTCAAAGATATAACAATTGTGAAATACGTGGCGCACATTGGCACTAAAACAAAACAATATCCCACATCACAGGTGGGAAAAAGGACACACTAAGTATGATCCCCAATTAGAGGCAATGATTATCAGCTTCCTCCAATTGGGAACCATACACACACACCAAAATAGAAATATAATACCTAGAAACCCCTCTAGTCACGCCCTGACCTATTACACCATAGAGAACCCCTGTGTCAGGGCGTGACAGTACACCCCCCGCCCCCAAAGGTGCAGACTCCGACCGCAAAACCAGAAAACTAGGTGCCGGACTGGGCACCGGCACAGAGGAAGGCTCTGGCCATGGAGCGGGACCCCCGAGGGCTCTCTATGGTCAGGGCGTGACAACAATCCTGATCCTTTTCATAGAAGCCACATACAAACACATGATCATTTGTGCTTTTCTAATAACCAATGTCTGTGTTCATGCATGTGACTGACTGAACGTGCCTGAGAGGAATCCTCACTATAAGTATCTGCAATTTGGCAGTACGCCCAGAATTTTTGGGGGAGAATGGAAAGGGATATCTCAGTTTCAAGGTCTCAGCTTGGCGAGAAGAAGCCTTGTGAGGTATTGGTCAGTCATTAACCAAACATTAATTAATTAATTATGAATAATGAATGAGCTAAATCATGTAAATATAACTTGTCTGTGTAAGCAGTATATATTTTTATTTATTTTAATTTTATTTATTTAACTAGGCAAGCCAGTTAAGAACAAATTCTTATTTACAATGTGTTCTGGTTCGCAGTCAGCATTCCAATTCATCCCAAAGGTGTTGGATTGAGTTGAGGTCAGGGCTCTGTGCAGGCCAATCAAGTTCTTCCACACTGAGCTCAACAAACCATTTCTGTATGGACCTCGCTTTGTGCATGGGGGCATTGTCATGCTGAAACAAACTGTTGCCACAAAGTTGGAAGCACAGAATTGTCTAGAATGTCATTGTATTCTGTAGCATTAAGATTTCCCTTCACCGTAACTAAGAGGCCTAATCCGAACTATTAAAAACAGTCTCAAACCATTATTCCTCCTCCAATTTTCAGGAAGAGTTATACTGCTTGTTCACATGTGCACAGTTTCAGTTGTTTTCTTTGTACCCCTTTTCAATGTAAATAAAATAAACATTTGATAACAACAACAAAGATAGTAGAGAGAGGGAAGGACAAGAAAGATAGAGGGGAAGTTATGCACACAGTGTCCTAATGTCTATGCCACCATAGGAATCCCCAGACAGACAGAACTAGAACAGACAGGGAGATACAGTTACAAAGACTGTTATATGATGCAAGACGGCCAGCGATAATTCTATTGCAGTTGAGTTGTTCTGCAGATGTAATATGTTAAATCTGTCTTAGCTAATGTAGCCTGGAGGCACATTAACATAGACTAGCCCCGAGGCTATACTCTCTGTGTCTCTCAGCCAGAGCACAACCACCAGCCTTGGAACAGAAGCCTGTGTGTGTGTGTGTGGGCAACATGCAGTTTTTCTTTGATCAAACACTGACTGTTAGAACAGACTATAGAGTTCCAGTCTCTCCTACACACTGAACTCACCTGGGCCTACATGTTTGTGGTGAGTCTACACCTCGGTCCTCTGATCTCTCTTGCTCTCTTTCACTCTTGTTCTCACAGGCGTGCTTTCGCTCTCTTTCTCTCGCTCTCGCTTTCTTACTCTCTATTTTTCTTTCTTTCTCGCATTCTGTCTTTCTCTTTCTCTCGCTTTCTTTCTCTCGCTCTCTTTCTCTCTCTCTTTCACTCTCTCTTTTTCTCATCCTTTATTTCTGTTCTACACAGACGCATGCATACATGCCTACACTGTATGTATCTACATGGTCTGCCTTATTTGCATTTACAGTGCCAATAGGATACTCAATCAAAAGTGTGAATGCTGTTTACATATTTTCCTGTACCTACTTCTTTAAATGTGTTGGTACTTATTTTATGCAAAACAATTATGGAATGACTGAGTTGACCAACAACGATCACCAATACTCCCACCACTGCCTTTCTTGTAAAGGAAAGGACGAACTTGTCTCTTCCACTAACACATGCGTCTTCTGTTCTTACAGAATCACACCTGAGGGCCTGGCCTAAGAACATGTGACCACAGACACATCACGACCACACCAGTGTCGGATGAACACTGTGTTCGTGTGTTCGTGTGTGTGTGTGTGTGTGTGTGTGTGTGTGTGTGTGTGTGTGTGTGTGTGTGTGTGTGTGTGTGTGTGTGTGTGTGTGTGTGTGTGTGTGTGTGTGTGTGTGTGTGTGTGTGTGTGTGTGTGAACTGCTTACTTACTAGCTCTTCCCAAAATTATAGAAAAATAATAACAATAATAAATACAAAATGGGTGATGATAACTTGGCTATATACTGTACATGAAGTACCAGTACTGACTTGATGTGCAGGGGCACGAGATACTTTTGGTGATGTAGTGTATCTACCTCAATTATGTGGACACCGGCTCGTCGAACATCTCATTTCAAATCATGGACATTAATATGGAGTTGGTCCCCTCTTTGTTGATATAAAAAATAAGTATTTAGTCAGCCACTGATTGTGCAAGTTCTCCCACTTAAAAAGATGAGAGAGGCCTCTATTTTTCATCAAAGGTACACTTCAACTATGACAGACAAAATGAGAAAAAAAATCCAGAAAATCACATTTATTGAATTTATTTGCAAATTATGGTGGAAAATAAGTATTTGGTCACCTACAAACAATCAAGATTTCTGGCTCTCACAGACCTGTAATTTCTTCTTTAAGAGTCTCCTCTGTCCTCCACTCGTTACCTGTATTAATGGCACCTGTTTGAACTTGTTATCAGTATAAAAGACACCTGTCCACAACCTCAAACAGTCACACTCCAAACTCCACTATGGCCAAGACCAAAGAGCTGTCAAAGGACACCAGAACCAAAATTGTATAGCTGCACCAGGCTGGGAAGACTGAATCTGCAATAGGTAAGCAGCTTGGTTTGAAGAAATCAACTGTTGGAGCAATTATTAGGAAATGGAAGACATACAAGACCACTGATAATCTCCCCGATCTGGGGCTCCACGCAAGATCTCACCCCGTGGGGTCAAAATGATCACAAGAACGGTGAGCAAAAATCCCAGAACCACACGGGGGGACCTAGTGAATGACCTGCAGAGAGCTGGGACCAAAGTAACAAAGCCTACCATCAGTAACACACTACGCCGCCAGGGACTCAAATCCTGCAGTGCCAGACGTGTCCCCCTGCTTAAGCCAGTACATGTCCAGGCCCGTCTGAAGTTTGCTAGAGAGCATTTGGATGATCCAGAAGAAGATCGGGAGAATGTCATATGGTCAGATGAAACCAAAATATAACTTTTTGGAAAAAACTCAACTCGTCGTGTTTGGAGTTGCATCCAAAGAACACCATACCTACTGTGAAGCATGGGGGTGGAAACATCATGCTTTGGGGCTGTTTTTCTACAAAGGGACCCGGACGACTGATCCGTGTAAAGGAAAGAATGAATGGCGTCTTTCAGCATGATAATGATTCCAAACAATGATTCCAAACACACCGCCCGGGCAAAGAAGGAGTGGCTTCGTAAGAAGCATTTCAACGTCCTGGAGTGGCCTAGCCAGTCTCCAGATCTCAATCTTTGGAGGGAGCTGAAAGTCCGTGTTGCCCAGCAACAGTCCCAAAACATCACTGCTCTAGAGGAGATCTGCATGGAGAAATGGGCCAAAATACCAGCAACAGTGTGTGAAAACCTTGTGAAGACTTACAGAAAACGTTTGACCTCTGTCATTGCCAATAAAGGGTATATAACAAAGTATTGAGAGAAACTTTTGTTATTGACCAAATACTTATTTTCCACCATAATTTGCAAATAAATTCATTAAAAATCATACAATGTGATTTTCTGGATTTTTTTCTCTAATTTTGTCTGTCATGAAGTGTACCTATGATGAAAATTACAGTCCTCTCTCATATTTTTCAGTGAGAGAACTTGCACAATTGGTGGCTGACTAAATACTTTTTTGCCCCACTGTAGGTATTACAGAATAGGTCAGGGAGAGTTTAAAAATGTCAGTGAAGACAAGACACTTGCCATCTACTTATGGCATGCTCTGAGTAATCTGTCTCGTCCCGCGGCCTTGTGAATGTTAAACTGTTTAAAGGTCTTACTTTAAAGGCTGCGGACAGCGAGATCACACAGTCGTCCAGAACAGCTGGTGCTCTCATGCATGGTTCAGTTTTGCCTGCTAAATGCATAGAAGGCATTTAGCTTGTCTGTTGGGCTGGCGTCACTGGGCAGCTCGCAGCTGTGTCCCTTTGTAATCCGTGATATCTTGCAAGCCCTGCCACAGCCAATGAGCTTTGGAGCCGGCATAGTAGGATTCAATCTTAGTCCTGAATTGACATTTTGCTGAGTGCGGATGTTTCCTGTAAACCATGGCTTCGGTTTGGGAAATGTGCGTACAGTCACTGTCGGTACGATGTTATTGATGCACTTATTAATGAAGCACGTGACTGATGTGGTAAACCCCACAGTGTTATTTAATGTGCTAGCGAAATCGTACCATAGCTTAGCATCCATTTCATCTGACCACTTCTGTGTTGAGCGTGTCACTGGTACTTCCTGTTTGAGTGTTTGCTTGTCAGCAGGAATCAAGAGGATCGAGTTACGGTCAGATTTGCCAAAGGGAGCGTGAGGGAGAGCCATGTATTTTTCTGTGTGTGGAGTAAAGCTGATCTAGAGTTTTGTTGCATCTAGTTGCACAGGTGACATGCTAGCAAAAATGAGGTAAAACAGATTTCTGTTTCACCGCATTAAAATCACTGGCCACAAGAAGCGTCGCTTCTGGATGTGCATTTTCTGTGTTTGCTTTTGGCGCTATATAGCTCACTGATTGCAGTCTTAGTGCCAGCATCAGTTTATGGTGGTAAATAGACAGCTATGAAAAGTATAGATAAACTCTTTCCTAAATAGTATGGTCTGCATCTTATCATGAGGTATTCTAACTTAGACGAGAAAAAATGGAGACTTCCTTAACATTAGAGATTTGCACATCAGCTGTTGTTAATAAAGAGACACACCCCTACCCCTTCTTACCCAAGGCTGCTGACCGATCTTGACTATGCATGGAAAAAACTGTACATTTTATATTGTCCATGTCTTTATTCAGCCAGAAACATAGAATATTACAGTTCTTCTGATCCCTTCGATAGGATAGTCTCAAACAGAGCTCGTCCAGTTTATTGTCTAATGATTCGCCAATAGAACGTAAGGTAAAGGTGGTTTACTTGCTCACCAGTGTAGTTTCGTCAGGTTACCGGCTCATCCTTCTCGCTTGTACTGTTTCTTCCTCCTTCAAATCCCATGGATTAGGGCCTGGTACGGAGTTAGCAGAATGTACAGAGCTGTCGACTCATTGAAGTAGAAGTTGTCATCCAAATCAATGTTATTGATCACTGTTCTGATGTCCAGAAACTGTTTTTTTGGTCATATGAAATGATGGAGGATACATTATGTACAAAAGACATTAGGATCAGTTTAAAAACACACACAAAATGTAGAAAAAAGGGTTCCAAAAAGGTCCTTCGGCTGTCCCCATAGGAGAAACCTTTTTGGTTCCAAGTAGAACCCTTTTGGGTTCCATGTGTAACCCTCTGTGGAAAGGGTTCTACATAGCACCCAAAAGGGTTCTACCTGGAACCAAAAGCATTCTACATGGAACTTAAAAGGGTTCTTCAAAGTTTTCTCCTATGGGGACAGCAGAAAAAGCATTTCAGGTTCTAGATAGCACCTTTTTTTCTAAAAGTGTGGTGCGTAACATCATCAGTTGACCTATCATCATAGTATCTGTATGGCCAGACAGAATCTGTGGGTGAGATTTTTTTTATCAAAGCCCTTGCAGAACAGCTTGGAATGTAATCAAACTCAACATATTGCTAACATAACATTAACCAGAAGGGGACTAGGGTTCCAATTTGGGAACACCCCCCCCACGTTCAGCTGGAAGGTGGCGCATGGAACGCAAAAATATTCCTAAAAATATTTAACCTCCACACATTAACAAGTCCGATGGCTCAAATGAAAGATAAACACCTTGTTTATCTACCCAGCAAGTCTGATTTCTAAAATGTTTTACGGCGAAAACATAGCACATATTTATGTCAAACCACCACCGAAGACACAGCTAATTTGCATAGCCAAGTTGAAAAAAATATGCAATCAACAAACGCAGGATTAAAAGAAAAATAATGCACTAACCTTTTGAAATCTTCATCAGATGACAGTAATATAACATGTTACACAGTACATTTATGTTTTTTTCAATAATATGCTATATATATCCATAAATCTCTGTTTACAATGATGCATCGTTCAAAAATGCTACTCAAATGTCCTGAGAAATGACGATAGCTCCGGCAGATAACATCAGCTAACAAGGAATACACATCATAAACTTTGACTAAATATGCATGTTCTACATATATATAGTTAGATACAGCGATTGCATTCAGAAGAAGTGTGTTACATTTATTTTTAACGTTACCGGTTTCGTTCACTAGGCCATACTATGAGTCGGCGCTCAAAAAGTAGCATTATGGCTCCTCTATCTTGGAGTCCACAGAAACCCAAATTTACCACATAAATATTCCCTTACCTTTGCTGTTCTTCCATCAAAAGACCTGGAAGGAATTATACTTACCAAAAACAGCGTTTAGTTTTGCAGTCTGTGTCTTTCGGTTCTCAAACACAACACATTTCGGTTGAAATGTAGCCAAAAGTCAAGTGGATGCGCACCAAAACGTCAAACTTACATATTATATGTCCACTAAACTTATCAAACTAAGTTCATAATCAAGCTTTAACATGTTATAAAGGTGTGCAGCAATCGTGAGGACGAACAGAAACGCATGCATTGTATAATCGATCTTGGAAAAAAGACAGGACCGGAGCAGAGCGCACATGAAAGTGACCTGTTTTTTCGCGTGACCGAAAGGTTTCGGCCCGCCAAAACTCTCGTGAGCGCGCGATTCTCACAATGAGAAGCCCCATTGGAAGCAGACATGGAACTGAAGACAAAGAGACTGTTCCCAGACCTGTAAGTGCTTGGGAAGGGTGGGAGCGATGACATCAAAGTTGGGCCAACTTTTCTGATGACAAGAGAGATTTTGGGAGAATGACTGCCCTGAGAGTTCTGCTTTACATACAGACATAATTTAAACGGTTTTAGAAGCTTTAGAGTGTTTTCTATTCAATAATATTTTTTATTTGCATATATTAGCAACTTTTGACCAAAATAATTTATGTTTACTATGGGCACGCAATTACTCCAGCGGGGGCAGTAGACAGCCCTATCCCCAACAGACATTTAACATTTAAGTCATTTAGCAGACGCTCTTATCCAGAGCGACTTACAAATTGGTGCATTCACCTTATGACATCCAGTGGTTGCTTATAGATTACTCATTACAGGCAAAATTCGCACTGAGCTAAAGGGTAGAGCTGCCGCTTTCAAGGAGCGGGCCTCTATCCCGGAAGCTTATAATAAATCCCTCTTTGCCCTCTGACGAACCATCAAACAGGCAAAGCATCTATACAGGACTAAGATCGAATGGTACTGAAGAGGCTCCGACGCTCGTGGGAAGTGACAAGGCCTGCAAACTATTACAGACTACAAAGGGAATCACAGCCGAGAGCTGCCCACGTGACACGAGCCTACCAGACGAGCTAAATAACTTCTATGCTCGCTTTGAGGCAACTAACACTGAAACATGCATGAGAGCATCAACTGTTCTGGACGACTGTGATCACACTCTCCACAGCCGATGTGAGTAAGACCTTTTAAACAGGTCAACATTCACAAGGCCTCAGGGCCAGACAAATTGTCAGGACATGTACTCCGAGCATTCGCTGACCAACTGGCAAGTGTCTTCACTGACATTTTCAACCTCGTAATACCAACATGTTTCAAGCAGACCACCATAGTCCCTGTGCCCAAGAACACTAAGACTAACCTGCCTAAATGACTACCGACCCGCAGAACTCACATCTGTAGCCATGAAATGCTTTGAAAGGCTGGTCATGGCTTACATCAACACCAGAAACCCTAGACCCACTCCAATTTACATACCACTCCAGCATATCCACAGATGATTCAATCTCTATTGCAGTCCACACTGCCCTTACACACCTGGACAAAAGGAACACCTATGTGAGAATGCTATTCATTGACTACAGCTCAGCGTTCAACACCATAGTGCCCTCAAAGCTCGTCACTAAGCTAAGGACCCTGGGACTAAACCCCTCTCTCTGCATCTGGATCCTGGACTTCCTGACGGGCCGCCCCCCGGTGGTAATGGTAGGTAACAACACATCCACCAAACTGATCCTCAACACGGGGGCTCCTAAGAGGTGTGTGCTCAGTCCCCTCCTTTACTCCCTGTTCACTCATGACTGCACGGCAAAGGCACGTCTCCAACACCCTCATTAAGTTTGCTGATGACACAACAGTGGTAGGCCTTATCACCAACAATGATGAGACAGTCTATAGGGAGAAGGTCAGAGACCTGACTGTGTGGCGCAAGGACAACAACCTGTCCCTCAATGTGACCAAGACAAAGGAGATGATTGTGGACTACAGGAAAAGGAGGAATGAGCAAACCCCCATTCTCATCGATGGGGCTGTAGTGGAGCAGGTTGAGAGCTTCAACTTCCTTGGCATCTACATCACCAACAACCACATCAACACAGTCAGGAAGAGAGCATGACAAAACCTATTTCCCCTCAGATCCTCAAAAGGTTTTACAGCTGCACCATCGAGAACATTCTGGCTGGTTGCATCACTGCCTGTTATGGCAACTGCTCGGCCTCCGACCGCAAGGCACTAGTAGTGCGTAACGCCCAGTACATCACCGGGGCCAAGCTTCCTGCCATCCAGGACCTCTATACCAGGCCGTGTCAGAGGAAGGCCCTAAAAATTATCAGACACCAGCCATAGACTGTTCTCTCTGCTTCCGCATGGCAAGCGGTACCGGAGCACCAAGTCTAGGTCCAAGAGGCTCCTAAATATCTTCTACCCCCAAGCCATAAGCCCAGTATATAGCCCCGCTATTGTTATTTACTGCTGCTCTGTAATCATTTGTTATTCTTATCTCTTACTTTTGGGGGGTATCTTCTTACAACTGCTTGTAAGTAAGCATTTCACTGTAAGGTCTACACCTCTTGTATTCGGCACATGTGACAAACACACTTTGATTTGATAAACCATTATGAAATAGTCAATTAGCTATTGGTAAATGGTTTATATTGTAACAGTACAGATATAGTTTCTTAATTTGAGCCAGTTTGCTACAGCCGGAAAATAATCCTGCAGCAAAAGGAGATGTTAATTATTATGTGGATTAAAATTATTAAATGTTTTGTTATGGCAAAACAAGTAAAACATTTTTAAAAGGTTTTTAACCTCTTGAACCTATCAGGGCGCTGTGTCATTATTGGATAAAAAGACGTGCCCGTTTTAAGCGCAATATTTTGTCACGAAAAAATGCTTGACTATGCATGGAATTGACAGCCTTGGAAAGACAGAACTCTGACGTCTCCAAAACTGCAAAGATATTATCTGTGAGTGCCCCAGAACTAATGCAACAGGCGAAACCAAGATGAAGTTTCATACAGGAAATGCCCCAGATTCTGAAGGCGCTGTGTTCCAATGTCTCCTTATATGGCTGTGAATGCGCCAGGAATGAGCCCGCACTTTCTGTCTATTCCCCGAGGTATCTGCAGCATTGTGATGTGTTTGTGGGCATATCATTGGAAGATTGACCATAAGAGACTACATTTACCTGGTGTCCCGCCCGGTGTCCTGTGTGCGTAATCTGTAGGTCCATGCGCGTTCCATTTCTTCAGAAGAGAAAGTAAAAATCCATCGTGGCAGTTATCGTCGATAGATATGTGAAAAACACCTTGAGGATTGATTCTAAACATCTGTTTGCCATGTTTCTGTCGATATTATGGAGTTAATTTGGAAAAAAGTTTGCGTTTTAATGACTTATTATTATTATTTTTTCCTTACCCAAACGTGATGAACAAAACGGAGCTATTAGTCGACACAAATAATATTTTTTGTAAAAACGGAACATTTGCTTTCTAACATAGTCTCCTCATTGAAAACATCTGAAGTTCTTCAAAGGTTTATTATTTTATTTGAATGCTTTTCTGGTTTTTGTGGAAAATGTTGCATGCTGAATGCTAATGCTAAATGGTACGTTAGCCATCAATACTGTTACACAAATGCTTGTTTTGCAATGGTTGAGAAGCATATTTTGAAAATCTGAGATGACAGTGTTGTAAACAAAAGGCTAAGCTTGAGAGCAAATAGATTCATTTCATTTCATTTGCGATTTTCATGAATAGTTAACGTTGTGTTATGCTAATGAGCTTGCGGATAGATTTACACAATCCTGGATACAGGTTTTTTTCGTAGCTAAACGTGACGCAGAAAACGGAGCGATTTGTCCTAAACAAATAATCTTTCAGGAAAAACTGAACATTTGCTATCTGAGTCTCCTCATTGAAAACATCTGAAGTTCTTCAAAGGTAAATTATTTTATTTGAATGCTTTTCTGTTTTTTTGTGTAAATGTTGCCTGCTGAATGCTAACGCTAAATGCTACACTAAATGCTACGTTAGCCATCAATACTGTTACACAAATGCTTGTTTTGCAATGGTTGAGAAGCATATTTTGAAAATCTGAGATGACAGTGTTGTTAACAAAAGGCTAAGCTTGAGAGCAAATAGATTAATTTCATTTCATTTGCGATTTTCATGAATAGTTAACGTTGCGTTATGGTAATGAGCTTGAGGCTGTAGTCACGATACCGGTTCCGGGATGGCTCGACGCAAGAAGTTAAAACACTTCTTGGGGCTAGGCGTCCCGCCAGCCGGACACCTGTCGACAACTCCCGGTGGAATTGGAGGGCGCGCAAATTCAAATAAATAATCATAAACTTATGGATATTAAACTATTAGGTACTTAAAAGCTTAAACTCTTCTTCATCTAACTGCATTGTCCGATTTACAATAGGCATTACAGCGAAAGCATGCCATGTGATTGTTTGTGGACTGCGTCACATATCAACATGTTTTTCCACCGGCATAGGCGTCATAAAATTACAAATAGCGATTCAAATTCACTTACTTTTTGTAAATCTTCCTCTGATTTGCAATCCAAAGGGTCCCAGCTACAACATGAATGGTCGTTTTGTTAGATAAAATAATTTTTTATATTCCAAAAAGTCAGTTTAGTTGGCGCCATTGATTTGTGTAATCCACTCGTTCAACATGCAGAGAAAGGAATCCAAAAAGCTACCGCTAAACTTTGTTAAAACAAGTCAAAATATTTTTCCAATCAATCCTCAGGTAACCTAAAATGTAATTAAACTATAATATTTCATACAGAAAGAAGTATGTTCAATAGGAAAGCAAAATTAGCATGTGCGCGTCCTCCTGATTTCCAACTCTGACTTACAGTACTAAAACTCAAAATGTTTCCTTGTTTGGGAGGAAACAAGCCTGAAACTTTGAACAAAGACTGTTGACATCTAGTGGAAGCCGTAGGTATTGCAATCTGGGAGCTGGATTTGGATATGACCCTATACGTTCCATCGGAAGAGCATGGGGTCTCAAAAAAAACAATTTGGGTTGGTCTTTCTTTGTATTTTTTCCTACCATATCTATTGTGTTATAGTCTCATACATTATTTTAACATTTCTACAAACAACAGTGTTTTCTATCCAATGGTATCAATTATATGCATATCCTAGCTTCTGGGCCTGTGTAACAGGCGGTTTACCTAGGGCACGTCAGTCAGTCGGAAATTCAGAAAAAAGGACCCTAGCCTGAAGAAGTTTTAAAACATTGAATACACTACAAGTTTTCATTTCCTGCCGTGCAGCAAAAATTCTCTGAAACAAAAGTGCTCAAATTAAGATCCTACAATTGTAGCATACTGTATTTGGGTGTATATGACTTGATTACATGTATTTTCACTGCTGCAAACTGGTGATATGAAGAGAAAATGTAATTGGAAACTTCTGACATATTTTTTTACGGTTGTGGTAAGTCACTGACACCCACACAGTGAGTGAAGTTTCAGTTTTTGTCATCTGCCGCAGTAGAAACTAACACCACTACTGTACACTATTAAATCTCCCTTAATCTTTTCAGTTTGTCAGGGTTG
Source organism: Oncorhynchus keta (assembly GCF_023373465.1). Classification (NCBI taxonomy): domain Eukaryota; kingdom Metazoa; phylum Chordata; class Actinopteri; order Salmoniformes; family Salmonidae; genus Oncorhynchus; species Oncorhynchus keta. The sequence continues at coordinate 14,796,970 of NC_068443.1, read as the reverse complement.
GGGTGTGAATTGTTTAACATCCCACTCAAACCCAATTTTCCATTTGGGTGTGTGACACCTCCTAAAATTGTGTTCTCACCTTACCTTGCGCTGAGCCTCAAATGCTATAGTACATGGGGCTTTCATTCAACCCTCTTACCAACACCAATACTAAGACACAGTTATGCAGTTTGTCATGCCATTTCTTACCAAAACAGCACTTCTCTCTGTTTTTCCTTCTGCACATGCATTAAACCAGTCTCTCAGTATAACTAGAAATCTATTGCTACAGGAATGGAAATCTGTCCTGTCATCAGTGATGAGAGAGAGTGAGAGTGGGGGGGGAGACAGTTAGGGGGGTCTGTGGGAGGAAACCAGATTTTGATGCTGTCTGAGTGTAGGAAAGTATTTGTGTATGGCATGTCTCTCTCTGTGTATGAGTGTGTGGTGTTGATGGGCTTAAAAAGAGCTGTAGTTCTGGTGAAAGTCACGCATCTGCAAACTCTCAGAGTGAGCGATTCAGACAGAATGATGGGCCTCCGCTCTCTCTTGCTCCTCTTCAGCACAACTCTACTGATGTCCATTTCTTCTTCTCATGGTGCGTGTATATTCTTATCATGCATTGTATTAGATTGTGTCAGATTTCACTTAATATGCTGTTTGTTTTAGCATATGAAGTACATTTATGATTCAAATTGATGATAATGGCAATGATTAGGTTAAAATCCTTGAAAATAATGTGTTTTAACTACAATGTAAATGGATGATTATGATGATGATGATGAAACTCTTCTCTCGCTTCTAGCCAGTGGAGCAGTAACTCCGTGCTGTATAGAGATGAAAGGCACTATGGTGCGTCGTGACCTGATCAAGCGCTACTACATACAAGACACAGCCATGTGTAACATCAAGGCAGTGACGTAAGTACTTATAACCTCTCATAGATGTTTATTTGAGCTGCTGTGAATGTTTCAATCAAGTCAAGCAGTGAACATTTGATAAATGCACTACGGGGGATAGAAGACACTATGATGCGTCCATATGCATTACATACAGGAGCACCGAGTACAAGGAAAGTGTTAAAGTCCTGATTGTGTGTCTCTGTTGTGACCATCCCCCCCCAGGTTTGTCACAGTGAAAGGCATACGAATCTGCTCTGACCCTTCCAACCCCTGGGCAAAGAAAACCATGCAGTATCTGGACAATAAGAACAAGCCTCACACACTGAGAAAACATCACATCACATCAACTACTACTACTACGACCACCGGCGCACAACCAGCAAAATACAACCCTCACAAAACAACATTTTCAGCTCACAACCCCAAAATTGCATCTCAATGGCCAACGACTCTCACCACAAGACAATGAAGAACATAGAATGTTCCAGTTACCTCATAGTAAATTAGACCATGGACTTTGAATATTTGAACATTCTCAAAATGCTGTGTTTATAACACTGTTTTTTTTATTATTATTTTTTTTACAATGTACAATATTTATGTCACTTTAATGAATATCTGGTGACAATTTATTTGTGTAGTCCATCTGTAGATGTTTAAGATGGACATACTATCAACAAACAATCTTTTGATAAGCAAGTGCTTGCTAAGGTGACGGTGAGGGTAATGGTTAGGTTTATAATAAAGGACAGGGTGAGAGTTAAGGTTTGGGTTAGGGTTAAGGTAAGGGTTAAGTTTAGGGTTAGAATAAGTGTTAAGGTTATTAAATAACTTTTTGAAATGTTGATGATAGAGCATCTACAGATGGACTATCTAAATAAAGTGTTACCGAGTATCTTAATATATTTATCAAGTAATCAATGAATCAATTAAATTCACTTCTATTCACTTCCAAATTCACTTAAATTTGCTGGCTATTTGCCAGTATGCCTAAGTAATGTATAATGTTTCCTTGTAAGGGTTGATTTGTTGTCCATCTGGTGATGGTTCTTGTGCAAAACGGCTGTCAAACATCACCCAGATGGTTGCCAGACATTAGTAATGGATGTGCACTGTACAATATCATGTGATGTCCTTTAAAACTCTTAGTGAAATTAAAGTGAAGTAAATACAACCATTTCTATTGATTCATTGAGTTTAATAGTAAATGAAAGCAGAAGGTGACATTTTCTGCTGGCTACTGCATGTGACTGCTGTAGGTATATTAGTCACTTTGCTTGTCTCACTGATGACCCACAAGACCCATAAGTTCAATGGACATCACATCTGGCCATGCTACAAAGGACAGAAGGATAGATGCAAATGTTACGCAAATGCTTTTAACCCATAACTTGAACTTTAACCTTACTCTGAATCTGAACTTTATACAGAATTTGAAACAGGACAAGTTTCTCAAGTATTTTCTCATCATTTCAGAAAAAATCTACAATTGGTCAGTGGGTGGCAGAGGGAAAGCTATGGGGGACTTAACGTAATTACAGTCGGCATGCTGTTTCCACCAAATCACCATGTACACTTACACGTGGTTGAAGTTCCAGTGGAGCAATCGGTTAGCATGTGGTGTACTTACTAACACGTATCTGTAAATAGGTTACTACATGTGGGAGGAGAGAAAGTTATAGGTCTATCTATCTCTGTTAACCGTGGGGGTTTTGGGTGATTGGCTTTTGTGGAGTTAATATGACTGTTTGAGGTATAGTGGATGTTCTTACATGCCACAGCAGGTTTTCCCCTCTCATGTGAACAGCCACTAACACCCCCAATACAAGGCACATCACTATGTGCAGTATGAATACTATTATGTGTATGGTTGTGTGTAAGTCACACAACATCGTGAAATATACAGTGCATTCGGAAAGTATTCAGACCACTTGACTTTTTCCACATTTTTTTACATTACATCCTTATTCTAAAATTGATTAAAATCTTTATTGCCCCCTTATCAATCTACACACAATACCCCATAATGACAAAGAAAAAACAGCTATTTAGAAATGTTAGCAAATATATAAAATTAATATAAAAAATAACTACATTTACAAGTATTCAGACCCTTTACTCAGTATTTTGTTGAAACACCTTTGGCAGCGATTACAGCCTCGAGTCTTCTTGGGTATGAGCTCTATCAGAGTGACCATTGTACTCTTGGTCACCTCCCTGACCAAGGCCCCTTTCCCCCGATTGGTCAGTTTGGCCAGCCGGCCAGCTCTAGGAAGAGTATTGGTGGTTACAAACTTCTTCCATTTAAGAATAATTGAGGCCACTGTGTTCTTAATATCCTTCAATGCTGCAGACATTTTTTGGTACCCTTCTCCAGATCTGTGCCTCGACACCATCCTGTCTCGGAGCTCTACAGATAATTCCTTTGAATTCATGGCTTGTTTTTTGCTCTGACAACTGTTGGACCTTATATCGACAGCTGTGTGCTTTTCCAAATTATTTCCAGTCAACTGAATTTACCACAGGTGGACTCCAATGAAGTTGTAGAAACATCACAATGGTGTCAGTGGAAACAGGATATAACTGAGCTCATAGCAAAGGCTCTGAATACTTATGTAAAGAATCTATTTCAGTTTTTTATTTTGTAAAACATTTGCAAAAATTTCAAAAAACGTGTATTGTGTGTAGATTGAGGAGGATATATATGTTTAATTTTAGAATAAGGCTGTAATGTAACAAAATGTGGGAAAAGTCAAGGGTTCTGAATACTTTCCAGATGAACTGTGCAATAACATACTGTATGTGTTAACTATGAGTCTTTTTGGATATAAGCATCTGCTAATATTACCATATTATTTATTGTATTGTATAATGCCACTTGTATGCAGAGTACCCTCCTTGGGTGTCTTGAAAGGCACTTAAAGTAAACTGTACCTTCATTTTGACTCCTATTATTAACCTGTTACTCCTACCCCCTACTTTTTCGAACATTCTGTTAAAAATTGCGCAACATTTCAGCGCCCTGCTGCTCATGCCAGGAATATAGTATATGCATATGATTAGTATGTGTGGATAGAAAACACTCAGACGTTTATAAAACTGGTTAAATCACTGCTGTGACTATAACAGAACGTGCGTTTCATCGAAAAGTGCAGGGAAATCTGATCACTGAAAATGGAAATAAATATCCATGCGCCACTTCTAGGAATTGTTAAAGGTGAACCGAATTAAATGAGGCCGAGGTTGCAGTACCTACAGCTTCCACACGATGTCTAGAGTCTTGTCCTTTGCTTCGGCTTTGATTCTTGGTCAAACCGAATCAAGGGAACCGATTCCCTCCGGTCTCCGACCGGATGTTTTGGTTGAGATTTCTTCTGACATTTTTTCCAGACGGACACCTCTAGAATTTACATCGCCTCCTGATGAATTTTATCGCTTATTAACGTGTACTAATATCTAAAGTTGCATTACAAAAGTATTTTGAAGTGTTTTGTGAAAGTTTATCGTCGACTTTTTTAATTTAAAAAAAATGACGTTACGTTATGAAACTTTATTTTTTTTCGTTTATCACAGTCTTCATAGATCGATATCTAGGCTATATATGGACCAATTTAATCGAAAAAAAGACCCAATAGTGATTATGGGACATCTAGGAGTGCCAACAAAGAAGATGGTCAAAGGTAATGAATGTTTTATATTTTATTTGTGCGGTTTGTGTAGCGACGACTATGCTAATTATTTTGTTTACGTCCCCTGCGGGTCTTTTGGGGTGTTACATGCTATCAGCTATCTGACTTGTTGCCTGGATTCACAACGAGTGTAGCTTTAATTCAATACCCTGCATGTGTATTTTAATGAACGTTTGAGTTTTAACTAATACTATTAGCCTTTAGCATAGCGCATTTGCATTTCCAGATCTCTAGATGGGACGCCTGTGTGCCAGGTAGGAGCAAGAGGTTAATGAAATACATGTACATAAAGCCACTCAATCTGGAGGGAGATTAGAAAACAATCACCTGTTGATACTACATCCCTGGTAGCAATGATTTGGACTGACTTTATTGCTTTTTCTACGTGATTAGGCCACAAGAGTTTGTTTGAGACTTGTCTGTTCTCCGAAGGGATGAGAGTCTGTCTGATTCTGAGTCTTTGTTGCTACTGTACCTGTATCTATAGTTCTGCTTTGTCGTCATCATCTGTGACTGGGGTGTCAGGCCTGTCTCGTCTCAAGTACAGGGAAAAGGTGCCAGTCAAAGAATAACCTCAGATGAAATCTCTGTGAACAGTGCACTGTACCACATAATACAGTATGTTGATTCAACGTATAATTATATGGCAACCAGCTGCAGTAGGATTGTGAGTTTGCGCAACAAATTAGCATTCAAGTACAGTGCACTGTACAAAAAAATACAGTATGTTGCTTCAACGTACACATATAAGGCAACCAGCTGCAATAGGATTAAGAGTTTGCTCAACATACATTCTCAAGTTCAATTGTATGTTCACTCAACTTCGAATTTTCGGTTTAGTGAACATACAATTCAACTTTAGAATTTATTCTACCTTATTTGCATATTTTCTTTATGTTAGAATTCATCTGTACTGTTTTATACCTGTTGCATCCTGTACATGTGGCAAATAAACATTGAAACTTGAAACTAGATATTACATACATCATAAGGCCTTTCTTTGAACAACCACCCGAGCCACTGCCTGTTCACACCGCTATCATCCAGAAGGAGAGTACAGGTCCATCAAAGCTGGGACTGAGGAATTGAAAAACAGCTTCTATCTCAAGGCCATCAGACTGTTAAATATACATTACTAACTCAGAGAAGCTGCTGCCTTCACTGAGACTCAATCACTGAACACTTTAATAAATGGATCACTAGTCACTTTAACTTCTTCGATATAGGGGGCGCTCTTTTAATTTTTGGATAAAAAAACGTTCCCGTTTTAAACAAGATATTTTGTCACGAAAAGATACTCGACTATGCATATAATTGACAGCTTTGGAAAGAAAACACTCTGACGTTTCCAAAACTGCAAAGATATTATCTGTGAGTGCCACAGAACTGATGCTACAGGCGAAACCAAGATGAAATTTCAAACAGGAAATGTCCCAGATTTTGAAGGCGCTGTGTTCCAATGTCTCCTTATATGGCTGTGAATGCGCCAGGAATGAGCCTACACTTTCTGTCGTTTCCCCAAGGTGTCTGCAGCATTGTGACGTATTTGTAGGCATATCATTGGAAGATTGACCATAAGAGACTACATTTACCAGGTGCCCGCTTGGTGTCCTCCGTCGAAATTATTGCGTAATCTCCAGCTGCGTGTATTTTACCATTTGCTTCAGAGGAGAAACCCAACTGCCACGAATGAATGTTTTTGTGAAAATGTTGCCTGCTGAATGCTAGGCTTAATGCTATGCTAGGCTAGGCTATCAATACTCTTACACAAATGCTTGTGTAGCTATGGTTGAAAAGCATATTTTGAAAATCTGAGATGACAGTGTTGTTAACAAAAGGCTAAGCTTGTGAGCCAATATATTTATTTCATTTCATTTGCGTTATGGTAATGAGCTCGAGGCTATGATTACGCTCCCGGATACGGGATTGCTCGACGCAAGAAGTTAAACAATGCCACTTTAATAATGTTTACATATCTTACTTTACTCATATCACATGTATATACTGTATTTATATAATCTATTGCAGCTTGCCTATGCCGCTCGGCCATCGCTCATCCATATATTTATATGTACATATTTTCATTCATCCCTTTAGATTTGTGTGTACTACGTAGTTGGTGGGGAATTGTTAGATTACTTGTTAGATTTGTGTGTAAAAGGTAGTTGTGGGGAATTGTTAGATATTACTTGTTAGATATTACTGCATTGTTGGAACTAGAAGCACAAGCATTTCCCTATACTTACATTAATATCTGCTAACCATGTGTATGTGACCAATAAAATTTGATACGATTTCATTTGACATCCTCTTATATTTTCTTATACCATATGAAAGTCCTGCGTGCAAGTCCCGTTTTATATATATCTTAAATTACCACATTCTGTCACGCCTTGGTCTTAGTATTTTGTGTTTTCTTTATCTATTTGGTCAGGCCAGGGTGTGACATGGGTTTATTTTGTTGTGTTTCGTATTGGGGTTTTATAGACATTTACATTTACATTTAAGTAATTTAGCAGACGCTCTTATCCAGAGCGACTTACAAATTGGTGCATTCACCTTATGACATCCAGTGGAACAGCCACTTTACAATAGTGCATCTAAATCTTTTAAGGGGGGGGGGGTGAGAAGGATTACTTTATCCTATCCTAGGTATTCCTTAAAGAGGTGGGGTTTCAGGTGTCTCCGGAAGGTGGTGATTGACTCCGCTGTCCTGGCGTCGTGAGGGAGTTTGTTCCACCATTGGGGGGCCAGAGCAGCGAACAGTTTTGACTGGGCTGAGCGGGAACTGTACTTCCTCAGTGGTAGGGAGGCGAGCAGGCCAGAGGTGGATGAACGCAGTGCCCTTGTTTGGGTGTAGGGCCTGATCAGAGCCTGGAGGTACTGAGGTGCCGTTCCCCTCACAGCTCCGTAGGCAAGCACCATGGTCTTGTAGCGGATGCGAGCTTCAACTGGAAGCCAGTGGAGAGAGCGGAGGAGCAGGGTGACGTGAGAGAACTTGGGAAGGTTGAACACCAGGCATTGGGATTACGGCTGAGTAGGGGTGTCTATCATAGGCTTGGCTGCCTGAGGCGGTTCTCAATCAGAGTCAGGTGATTCTCGTTGTCTCTGATTGGGAACCATATTTAGGTAGCCTGGGTTTCACTGTGTGTTTTGTGGGTGATTGTTCCTGTCTCTGTGTTAATGTTCACCAGATAGGCTGTAATAGGTTTTCACGTTTCGTTTGTTGTTTTTGTATATTAAGTTATTTCATGTATCGTTCAAATTATCATTACAGAACATGAGTAACCACCACGCCGCATTTTGGTCCGACTCTCTTTCTACAGACGAACGCCGTTACACATTCTCATGAATGTTGTGATATAAGCTAGTAGCCCATTAATTACAGAACTGTATGGGACTTGCACCAGTAAGTGGGGGGGACTTTCAAAGGGTACAGAGACGAAAGAAAGGTCAAGACCGAGGGGTCATCAACAGAGACAGAGGCAGCAATAAAAAGAAAGGTCATGACCGAGAGATCATCAACAGAGACAGAGGCAGCAATAAAAAGAAAGGTCAAGACCGAGGGATCATCAACAGAGACAGAGGCAGCAATAAAAATAAAGGTCAAGACCGAGGGATCATCAACAGAGACAGAGGCAGCAATAAAAAGAAAGGTCATGACCGAGGGATCATCAACAGAGACAGAGGCAGCAATAAAAAGAAAGGTCGTGACCGAGGGATCATCAACAGAGACAGAGGCAGCAATAAAAAGAAAACAAACTATAAGCACCTCAGTGGTTATTAAGAAAGCAGAGAACAAGTTTGAAAGAAAGCAAACATTTCCTGTGTCACATCAGCTAGGCTCTATCTACATTTAAGACAGAGATCTGTGGCTGAAACCACAGCTACACACATTCTCTCACGGGCCCTGTGTTATTATCATTGCTTAATGTATTAGCCATCTTCCATCATTTGCCCATTTACACTTTTAGAAATAATTGTTCCAAATGGGTTCTTCGGCTGTCCCCTTAGGAGAACCCTTTTTGGTTCCAGGTAAAACCGTTTTTGCTTCCAGGTAGAACTTTTTTCGGTTCCAGGTAGAACCCTTTCCACAGAGGGTTCTACATGGAACCCAAAACGGTTCTACCTGGAAGCAAAAACCAAGAAGAGTTTGTCAAAGGGTTATCCTTTGGAGACAGCCGAAGATCCCTTTATGTTCTATACAGCACCTTTTCTTCTACGACTGTAGGCTGAGTTAATTATTCATGAAAAATGCTTCTGACAGAAAAAGTTTTATTCTGTCAGGCTGTCTTGATCTTGCATATCGTGTTTGGCACAAAAAGTATGTATTTCTATGTATTTGTTTTGTTTTCCTGAGAACAAACGAGTAGATACAGTGCCTTAAGAAATTATTCATACCCTTGACTTATTAAAATGTTTGTTGCGTTACAGCCTGAATTCAAAATGGATCATATTTTTTAAAATTCTCACCCATCTACCCGATAATGACAAAGTGAAAACTTGTTTTTAGAATTTTTTTTGCTAATGTATTAAAAAGAAAATACAGAAGTAACATTTACATAAGTGTTCACACCCCTGCATCAATACATGCTAGAATCAGAAATAGAAGAAATCCAGGACTAAAAACAAAGAAAATATAACTATTGTAAAATAGATTGTGTCTGTAAAATGTATATATTATGTAGAAACTGAAGTTAGAAGCCTAAGTGTTATTGTTTATTAGTTTACTCCTATTGGGGGAGGGGTGAAAGGGTTTACGGGGAATAATAAAGGCATATTCTAAAAAGAAGTGTCTGTGTATATATGTATATATGTGTATATGTATTATTGTTTATGTATATATATGTGTGTATAATGGTATGTGTATGTATGTCTGCATGTATGTCTGTATGGACACTACCCTTCAAAAGTTTGCCATTACTTAGAAATGTCCTTGTTATTGAAAGAAAAGCAAATTTTTTTGTTCATTAAAATAACATAAAATTGATCAGGAATACAGTGTAGACATTGTTATTGTTGTAAATGACTATTGTAGCTGGAAACGGCAGATTTTTTATGGATATCTACATAGGCGTACAGAGGCCCATTATCAGCAACCCTCACTCCTGTGTTCCAATGGGGCGGCAGGGTAGCCTTGCTAGTGGTTAGAGCGTTGGACTTGTAACCGGAAGGTTGCAAGTTCAAACCCCCGAGCTGACAAGGTACAAATCTGTCGTTCTGCCCCTGAACAGGCAGTTAACCCACTGTTCCTAGGCCGTCATTGAAAATAAGAATTTGTTCTTAACTGACTTGCCTAGTTAAATAAAGGTAAAATAAAATAAAAAAATGGCACGTTGTGTTAGCTAATCCAAGCATCCGGGATGCTGGCTTTCTAGGCACAAATGCAAAGAAAAAGCCATATCTCAGACTGGCCAACAAAAATAAAAGATTAAGATGGGCAAAAGAACACGCCTCTTCACTGTTGACGTTGAGACGGGTGTTTTGCGAGTACTATTTAATGAAGCTGCCAGTTGAGGTCTTGTGAGGCATTTGTTTCTCAAGCTTGACACTCTAATGTACTTGTCCTCTTGCTCAGTTGTGCACCGGGGCCTCCCACTCCTCTTTCTATTCTGGTTAGGGACATTTTGCGAACAAGGTAGTACACAGCGTTGTACCAGATCATCAGTTTCTTGGCAATTTCTCGCGTGGAATAGCCTTCATTTCTCAGAAATAGAATAGACTGACGAGTTTCAGAAGGAAGGTCTTTGTTTTTGAGCCTGTAATCGAATCTGCAAATGCTGATGCTCCAGATACTCAACTAGTCTAAAGAAGGCCTGTTTTATTGCTTCTTTAATCAGAACAACAGTTTTCAGCTGTGCTAACATAATTGCAAAAGGGTTTTCTAATGATCAATTAGCCTTTTAAAATGATAAACTTGGATTAGCTAACACAATGTGCCTTTGGAACACAGGAGTGATGGTTGCTGATAATGGGCTAATGTAGATATTCCTACTAATATAGATATAACCTAAGTAGATATTCCATTAAAAATGAGCCGTTTCCAGCTACAATAGTCATTTACATGAACAATGTCTACACTATTTTTACTTAAAAGCATTTATAAGCGTTTATAAGTTATATTTATAAAGAATGTATGAGTATATATCATTAATTTAGTCCAAAATGTATGTAGAAACTAAGGATTCTTGCTTAAACTAGCCTCCAGTTGTAACGGCGTTCGTCAGTTGAAGGAGAAGCGGACCAAAATGCAGCGTGGTGGTTACTCATGTTCTTTAATGAAGAATCGACGATACATGAAATAACTATAATATACAAAAAACAACAAACGAAACGTGAAACCTATTACAGCCTATCTGGTGAACACTAACACAGAGACAGGAACAATCACCCACGAAAACACTCACAGAATATGGCTGCCTAAATATGGTTCCCAATCAGAGACAACGATAAATCACCTGACTCTGATTGAGAACCGCCTCAGGCAGCCATAGACTATGCTAGACACCCCACAAAAACCCCATGACAAAAACGCACCACAAAAACCCATGTCACACCCTGGCCTGACCAAATAAATGAAGACAAACATACATTACTTCGACCAGGGCGTGACAGCTATGCAGACAAAACCGCACATTCTTCACAAAACACAAAATACTAAGACCAAGGCGTGACACCAGTACATTTTTCACTAAACAGTAATATTGTTCAACTTAATTAGCATTGGTCCCATTTATCAGTGACAAAAACAACTTTGTGTCCACATTGAAAATAAAAATTTGTCATGGATAAAATTGCACTTACAACATGCCATCATAGGTAGACGTCCTTGTCACCATACTGCTTTGATCTCATTGTGATCGTCTCCTAGATGCTGAAGTCCACCTTTTAGACCTAACATCAAGGTTCTCAGTTAGCCTACCAGTTCTCTTGCGCCCTCTTCCATTTCTCTTTGAAATGTCCCCACTTGTCCAAATGTTCCTTGTTTTACTATCCTTGTGAGGACTTCTGGTATAGCCAAAACCACACACACACAAACACATACAGCTTGAGAGTCATGATCAACTCTCCATCACACACAAACACATACAGCTTGAGAGTCATTATCAACCGTCTATCACACACAAACACATACAGCTTGAGAGTCATGATCAAACCTCTATCACACACACAAACACATACAGCTTTTCTCTTTCCTCCCCTCTTCCCTCCTTTCCCCTTTCCCTTTTTGCCTCCCTTCTTTTGTCCTTTTCCGTGTTTGCGTGGCACTGCCGGTCCCTTGGTCACTGTCTCTCTCTCCTTTCCCTCCTCCTCCTCTCTCTTGATCATTCTGGCTTCATCCACCTTTCCCACGGCCTTCCTCACCCAATCCCTTCCTGGGTCAGCGCAGATTCTTTTCCTGCCTATGGTGTGTAATTTACTTTGTCATTTCCTGGTGAAGACATTGGTAGTGGAGTAAAACCAGTGGGTCTGTATATTGTAGGATACCCACAATAGCATCGTTGGACACATCCTAATCTTTACGGTGTAGTATGACAGTGTAGGAAATATTATTGTAGTGTACTGACACTATAGCGTCGATGGAACACAGCACTGTAGTTTGTACGGTGTAGTCCACTACGTTATTAGGGTGGACTCTTGTCTGTGACAGCTGAAGACAACAGCTCTTGATGGGTCCAACATCTATACAGGGGACAGAAAGAGAATAATCTATTATGGTTACACATTACTAGTTTACACACAGGTACATAATACATACGTACACAAAGACACACACGCTTTCACTCATAGAACTATAGGTAAGTACTCACTTGCATAGACCCCGGCCATCCATGAGGCTACACAGAGCCAAGTGCAGAACATCAGACTCAACCTCATCTTCAGCTGGTGAAAGTGATCAGATTTGAAAGTTTTCAGGTTTAGAAGTCTTAATGTGCTGTTTTGACTGATAGGCTATCTCCTAGCCCTGACTTTATAGGTAGAGGAAGTCCCACCCACACCTTTAGGCTCTTTCCTCTTCCTCCTCTTCTTCCTCCACACCCCTCTCACGCCCACCCTTTGGCTTGTCACCCACTCTGTGGCTAGTAGAGTCACTCTGTCATGGCTTAGAGTGGAAAATATGAGAGTTCACCATGAACGGAAGATCATCACAAAAAGACCCCTCACCACAAGCGCATCAACACACACACACACACACACACACACACACACACACACACACACACACACACACACACACACACACACACACACACACACACACACACACACACACACACACACACACACACACACACACACACACACACACACACACACACACACCACACCTCTCATGCTAAGCCACAAGTCTCTCTTTAAAGAGATGGAAGAGACATGAATCAACTGATCGTTAGGCTGTCAAACTGTTGAATGTTTCTTTTCAAATTTCAAATTTCCTCAAATGTAAGATTCTTTATACAAAAAGCATTACAATAATATTGATGTCTTGATTTTGTCCGAAGTAACGATAAGCAAAATCAGGTAAATGTATAAAGCAACTTTCTTCAACTTCAATGTCAACTTGTTTGACATCAAATTGTTTTAATCTGTATAGGAGGTATTTAGAATGTTTTCAGTGTATTTTGAACACTTTTCAGATAATGCGATTAATTCTGACAACCCAGATGATATTACATGCTGCACAAGAGGAATATGTGATATGCTGGTGTATAACGTGCAGGGGTACTGTGTGGATTTCTTGCAACACCCCCTGAAGTGGAGAAAAATAGTGAGGTTTTCAGTGGTTCTGGGTGGGTGACAGTAGCACAGATTTTATACATACATTTTTTTCTCAACAAAGCTGATCATTTTGTCCACCCTAGGGGCCCTGGTCAAAAGTAGTGCACTTCATGCATAGGGTGCCATTTCAAACACAAACATTTTTTCTCAACATCATACCCAGCCAGGGAGGGAGAGAGAGGTAGGGAGAGAGAGATAGGGATAGAGAGTGAGAGAGAGAGAGAGGGACAGGGAGAGAGATAGGGAGAGAGAGAGGGATGGATAGAGAGATAGGGAGAGAGAGAGAGAGAGAGGGAGAGAGAGAGAGAGAGAAAGAGAGAGAGAGAGGGAAGGGACCCAAATATTCACACTTTTACACAGCAGTATAACCACTCAGGAAAGAAGTACTAAGTGCCAGTCTGAGTATCTGTCTGATGATGACAGTGAATGAGGGGTGGAAGCAGAAGGAGAGGGATGAAGAAGGGTAGAGAGATAGAGGGCAATAATGAGAGGTATAGTAAGGAGGGAGGAAAATAACTGGAAAAAAGAGATGATCATCACATTTGTAGGCTCAACCAGACCTCTAATGCTTGTCTGATATGAGAAGTAAACACGTGAATCTTATCCCTTGTGGGATACAGTTAAACACATCCCAGTTATTACTTTCCTTTTTTTCCCTTTAGTAGCCTCAAGTCTCCAGCGACACAAACGCCTAAATCACAAGCACCCATTATTTAGATCAGGACTTGGCACCTGCTGTTTTACAATCTTTGTGAGAACAAAACCTTAACTACTAACGTCTAACCCTAATTCTAACCCTAACCCTAATTCTAACCTTACTCTAAACCTAACCCCTAAGCCCAAAATAGCCCTTTTCCTTGTGGTGGCTGGTGAAATGTCCCCACTTGTCCAAATGTTCCTTGTTTTACTATCCTTGTGAGGACTTCTGGTATAGCCAAAACCACACACACACAAACACATACAGCTTGAGAGTCATGATCAACTCTCCATCACACACAAACACATACAGCTTGAGAGTCATTATCAACCGTCTATCACACACAAACACATACAGCTTGAGAGTCATGATCAACCCTCTATCACACACACAAACACATACAGCTTGAGAGTCATGATCAACTCTCCATCACACACAAACACACACACCTTGAGAGTCATTATCAACCCTCCATCACACACACAAACACATACAGCTTGAGAGTCATAATCAACTCTCCATCACACACAAACACATACAGCTTGAGAGTCATAATCAACTCTCCATCACACACAAACACACACACCTTGAGAGTCATGATCAACTCTCCATCACACACAAACACACACACACACACACACACAAACACATACACATTGAGAGTCATGATCAACTCTCCATCACACACAAACACACACACACACACACACACACAAACACATACAGCTTGAGAGTCATGATCAACCCTCTATCACACACACAAACACATACACCTTGAGAGTCATTATCAACTCTCTATCACACACAAACACACACACCTTGAGAGTCATTATCAACTCTCCATCACACACACAAACACATACAGCTTGAGAGTCATAATCAACTCTCCATCACACACAAACACATACAGCTTGAGAGTCATAATCAACTCTCCATCACACACAAACACACACACCTTGAGAGTCATGATCAACTCTCCATCACACACAAACACACACACACACACACACAAACACATACACATTGAGAGTCATGATCAACTCTCCATCACACACACACACAAACACAAACACATACACATTGAGAGTCATAATCAACTCTCCATTACACACAAACACATACAGCTTGAGCGTCATTATCAACTCTCCATCACACACAAGCACATACAGCTTGAGAGTCATAATCAACTCTCCATCACACACAAACACACACACACACACACAAACACATACACATTGAGAGTCATGATCAACTCTCCATCAAACACAAACACACACACACACACACAAACACATACACATTGAGAGTCATGATCAACTCTCCATCACACACAAACACATACACATTGAGAGTCATTATCAACTCTCCATCACACACAAACACATACAGCTTGAGAGTCATTATCAACTCTCCATCACACATAAACACATACAGCTTGAGAGTCATCATCAACTCTCCATCACACATAAACACATACAGCTTGAGAGTCATGATCAACTCTCCATCACACACATTGAGAGTCATTATCAACTCTCCATCACACACAAACACATACACATTGAGAGTCATAATCAACTCTCCATTACACACAAACACATACACATTGAGAGTCATTATCAACTCTCCATCACACACAAACACATACAGCTTGAGAGTCATTATCAACTCTCCATCACACATAAACACATACAGCTTGAGAGTCATCATCAACTCTCCATCACACATAAACACATACAGCTTGAGAGTCATAATCAACTCTCCATTACACACAAACACATACATTTATTGGTTATTAATTCATTTGAATAATTCATGTATTGGTAATTAATTAATTTGTTATCAATTTATTGGTTATTCACTGGTTCTTTTTGGTGGTGTGGTTGTTAGATTGCTGACAGCGTGGCAGATAGAAATTAGATTGGTGATAAGAAGGCGATTGGAATGAGCGTTGCAGGAAATTACAATCAATATTGCCTCTTATATCCTCAACCGCCATCGATCTGGGAGCGGGGATGAGAGACGCATCTTAAACAGACAGCAAAACAAACATGGCAGAGATAGAACAATGCACAAACACACAAATGTATGTATTTATGCACACACTGACACACACATACGCACAAATTAAGCGATGTATTAAATAGGCTAATTGTTTTATAACCCTGGAGAGAGTCAGATGAGCATGAGAACGAGACAAATCTCCTGCGTACAACACACAAATGCACAGACAGACATGAGGGTGGGCAAACAGGAGGGTGAGCAGACAGGTGAGCAGGCAGGAGGGCGGGCAGACAGTAGGGTGGGTGGGCAGGAGGGTGGGCAGACAGTAGGGTGGGTGGGCAGGAGGGTGGGCAGGTAGGAGGGTAGGCGGCAGAAAGGAGGGTGGGCAGGCAGGTGAGCAGACATGAGGGTGGGCAGACAGGAGAGTGAGCAGACAGGTGAGCAGGCAGGAGGGCGGGCAGACAGTAGGGTGGGTGGGCAGGAGGGTGGGCAGGTAGGAGGGTAGGCGGCAGAAAGGGTGGTGGGCAGGCATGTGAGCAGACATGAGGGTGGGCAGACAGGAGAGTGGGCAGGCAGGCAGGCAGGTGAGCAGACATGAGGGTGGGCAGACAGGAGAGTTAGCAGGCAGGAGGGTGGGGAGACAGGTGAGCAGACATGAGGGTGGGCAGGCAGGAGGGTGGGCAGGCAGGCAGGAGGGTGGGCAGGCAGGAGAGTGGGCAGGCAGGCAGGAGGGTGAGCAGACATGAGGGTGGGCAGACAGGAGAGTTAGCAGTCAGGAGGGTGGGGAGACAGGTGAGCAGACATGAGGTTGGGCAGGCAGGAGGGTGGGCAGGTAGGAGGGTAGGCGGCAGAAAGGAGGGCAGACAGGCAGGTGATCAGACATGAGGGTGGGCAGACAGGAGAGTTAGCAGGCCAGAGGGTGGGGAGGCAGGAGGGTGGGCAGATAGGAGGGCCGGCAGATAGGAGGGTGGGGAGACAGACCGGCAGGGAGACAGGAGGGTGGCAGGCAGGAGGGTGGGCAGACAGGAGGGTGGGGAGACAGGAGACAGGGGGGTTGGCAGGCAGGAGGATGGGCAGACAGGAGGGTGGGGAGACAGGAGACAGGGGGGTTGGCAGGCAGGAGGATGGGCATACAGACGGGTGGGGAGACAGGAAGGCTGGCAGGCAGGATGGCGGGGAGACAGGAGAGTGGGCAGGCAGGAGGGCGGGGAGACAGGAAACGGGAGGGTGAGTTGGCAGGAGGACGGACAGGCAGGAGGGCGGGCAGACAGGAGGGTGGGGAGACAGGAGACAGGAGGGTGAGTAGGCAGGAAGACGGGCAAGCAGGCAGGAGGGTGGGCAGACAGGAGGGTGGGGAGACAGACAGGCAGGGAGACAGCAAGGCTGGCAGGCAGGATGGTGGGGAGACAGGAGGGCGGGGAGACAGGGAGGCGGGCAGGCAGGAGAGTGGAAGTGAGAGGGGGAACGGGAGAGGGAGGGGGAGTGAGAGGGGGAGGGGAGGGGGAGGGGGAGGGGGAGGGGGAGAATGGGAGAGAGAGGGGGAGTGAGAGGGGGAGCGGGAGGGGGAGAAGGGGAGTGAGAGGGGAGGGGAGAGGGAGGTTGAGAAAGCAGGAGAGAGATGGAGTAGGTTCTTTAGAAATTAAATCTCCTAAACTAACTTTAGAGTCATATTTTGGTGGCTCTGACCATCTAGGAGTTTCCTTTCTAAAGAACATTTTGAAACCTGATATGCTGTTAGCTTAATTTGCTGTTGTTACCAAGACCACTGTTGTGAAAACTCAAGGGCAGACAGACCCAGATGATCAATGTTATTGTTTCCTTCACTCTCTGGATGTTCTTTCTCCTTTTCTCTCTTGCTTGTTCTTTGTCCATCTGTATTGTATCTCTTTATCTCTTTATCCCTCTCTGAATCCCCTCTTCACTCTCCCAACTCTGCATGTCTCTCGGTCTGTCTGGCCTTTATCAGGTGCAGAGGGAGATATGATTAGTGGCTAGAAAGGCAGCGTAAGATGGAGAGATGATTGTCTGTCTGTCTGTTCTGAGATTCAACAGATCTGTCTGTTATTCACCAGCCCACAGCCTGCTGCCTGGTTTCTGGCTAAACACACCACTGCCTCACCTCTTTGACACACAACACACACATCGCCTGGATGCCTGGTGAATAGCTAATGAGTCCCTGAGAGCCAGTGTGCGTCTGGCTCTAATCAGTAGAACATTGACCTGTGCCTCATGCATAAGGTAATATAGCACCTTGGTAGACTGGGCAGCCAATGTTTGAGCCTTCTACCCAATTCCCTTATAGAGGTGATCAGTGTTTTATTTTATTGATGAGTGTATGAAGTTAGAGAAATAGAGAATATTGGCTTAGATTGTTTCAGGTGCCTGAGGCCTGGGCAGATTTGTAAAGGCAAGGAACATTGGTTGTGAAGTATTGTGGAAAACCATCCATATCTATTTCATTAATAATATGTGTAGTGTACTATCTGAGATGATTTGATCCTTGACTGAAAGTTTGGTAGAGCATGGTTCTTGCAATGCCAGGATAGTGTGTCTGATTCCTGGGACCACCCATACTTATAATGTACGCACGCATGACTGTAAGTCGCTTTGGATAAAATGTCTGCTGGATAGTGTATATTTTTATTTATACAACGGGTGGGACTAATCCTAAATGCTGATTGGTTTAAACCGCATCCCAGACGGTGTCTATTCCACAAGTTACCACTGGCTGAAATTTAAAATGCCTATTTACTCTGTTCCATCTGACAGCTCAATCCACTGTCTCATCAGCCCAGACAGGCAATTTATGAAATTGATCTCCATTATAAAAAGCATCTAAACATTATCTCACATTTATTTTAGACTAACATTTAGTTTTCAACAGCAGAGATGTGTATATACCTTGCTGTATGTCTCTCTGACAAGAAATGTCAATTGAAAAAAGGTAAAAACGAAATGAAGTGCAGCTAGTTTGCTGTCTATCCAGATTCAGTTTGAAGTGATTGTGTTAGCTGTGTTGTTGGCTAGCTCCTCTGAACAACAGTGTCCTGATGAGTGACCACATTTTCTATTCCAGGTGAAATCGTGTCTCATTAGCTCATTGTTATGGATGTATCCAAATAAATGTCACTAGAAAACAGCTTAAACAAATGCAGCTACTGTTGTTACTCTATCTGCACTGTTTGACGTGACTATAAGTTAGCCGTAGTTGGCCATCTAGCAAGCAACAAGGGATAAGGCTGGCAAAGGAACATTTAGAACGAACAACTGGGTCGCATCCATAGATACAGAACAAAAAGACTGAACGACCAGTATGAATCAAATTTCATTTTTTTCCAACTGCTTACACAAGTTTTCAAAACTGTCTCCTTTTTTTCAAAACTCTACACACAATTCCCAAAACTGCACACACAAAATGCAAAATGCCTCACATCTCCTTCAAAATGTAACACTGCATTCAAAATGCCATAAACACATGTCAGAATGAAGCATTTGCATCAGATGGCAAACACTGCTTTCATAATAGTACATGTCTGGATATACCATGTTAACACTGTTCTAAATCTAAAGCTTTTTGGTCTTTCATAGGCTTATATCTACATATCAATACAATGTTCTACAGTGAAAGTCATCTCCTGAGAGGGGTAACAAGTACACTGTAAACACCAATGCAATGTAGAAACAGAAAATATTTATTAGGCCAAACATTACTGTTGTATACAGACAGTAGCATACAACAAAACCATAAACATATGTAAACCAATAGTATATTCTTTAGAATACAGTAAAGAACACAATTGTGTGTGTGTGGGGTCCCGGGGGCAGTCCAGGAATTGGTAGGGGGGGGGGGCAGTCACCAGTGCTAAGCTACGCTTCATCTCTTCTCCGGCCTGGGTCTGGCCACAATACTTCGTCCACATCACAAGATACGTTTTCTCTTGCCAAACACAGAGGGAAGTATCTCCTAGCAACCTTGGACAGAGGCAACCTCTATGACCCCAGATGCGTCCTCCATTGCCTGGAGAAGCGGCATGCGGGCATAGGGTTGGTGATCATACACTTTCCAGCGCCAGGCTGAGAAGAATCCCCCTATGGGATTTAGAAAAGGGGAATATGGGGGAAGGTACAAAACTACAAATTGTGGATGGGTGGCAAACCAGTTTTGGACCAGAACAGCCCGGTGAAAACTAACATTTGCCCATAAAACCACAAATCTAGCAGGCTCCTGATCTGGATCAGGGACAAGCATTGTGTAAATTGCATCCAGAAAAGTGAGCATATGGCCAGTGTTGTACAGACCCAGTGTGGCATTGTGATGGAGGACCCCGTTTTGAGTGATGGCAGCACACATAGTTACATTACCCTCACGCTGTCCAGGGACATTGGTAATTGCCCTCTGTCCTATTACACTTCTTCCGCAGCGCCTGGTTTTGGTGAGGTTGAAGCCAACCTCATCCACATAAATAAATTAATGGCGAATTACATGGGCATCCAGCTCCAATACTCTCTGTAACAGACAAAAGGATATACAGATGAGTAAATATGGTATGTCTGAAGTACTGGAAGTAGTGTTGCATACATACCTCTACAAAGTCATGTCGCATATTCTTGATTCTGTCAGAGTTTCTCTCAAATGGCACCTTGTGAAGTTGTTTCATCGTCACTCGGTGCGGTTGGAGGATGCGTTGTATGGTCGACAGGCATACAGCATTGATGTTGTTAAATATGGTGTCATTATTCAAGATATGCTCTCTTATCTCTCGAATCCCAATTAAATTGTTGGCCAAAACCATATTTATAGTTGCAGTCTCTTGTACATCTGTAAACAAGCGTCCTCGTCCTCCATGGTGTCTTTGCCTTTCCACTCTGTACAGAATTCAAACACAGTATGTGTTCAGCATATGAACTGTAAACAATGTACAAAAAAATGTAGTACAGCATGATAACCAACCTCATTCATTCAATGCAGTGCAGTAAATGGATGGCTTAGAGTTACAAATGTGTATGCAATACTATGCAGTCATACGTATTTTACAGTTCATTACTGTAATGCTAAAATAGTCATTAGATAGTTGCATACCTGTCACGTTCTGACCTTTATTTCCTTTGTTTTGTATTTATTTTAGTATGGTCAAGGCGTGAGTTGGGGTGGGCAGTCTATGTTTGTTTTTCTATGTTTTGGGGTATTTCTATGTTTCGGCCTAGTATGGTTCTCAATCAGAGGCAGGTGTCATTAGTTGTCTCTGATTGAGAATCATACTTGGGTAGCCTGGGTTGCACTGTTTGTTTGTGGGTGATTGTCTATGTTAGTGGCTTGTGTTCAGCACAGGTCTCATTTGTAGCGTCACGGTCCTCATTGGTTTATTGTTTTTGTATAGTGTTGCAGTGTTCAGTGTTTTCTTTATTAAAATTCACCATGAACACAGACCACATTTTGGTCCTCTGATCCTTCTCGCCTCTCCTCTTCAGATGAAGTGGAGGAAGACCGTGACCTGTTCTCATTTCTGAAGGTTCGAATTATGGACGCCACTGTAAATCGACTCAAGATGGGCTGGACTCTCAGTCCAGCCTCTCTCATGGTCAAACTGTGGTTGATCACATGATCAACAAGTGTTGCCCTAATCTCATCAGTGATGGCTCACCTTCCTTCTCTTCTTTGCCCTCGTCCTCTCTTCTTCCTCTTCCTCCTACTCTTCTTGCTCTCTGTCCATTGTTAGCATCCATTGTTCAAAACAGGTCATCTGATCTTCGACCTATTTATAGGCCTATACTACAGTAAAGCAGTGATTGGTTAGTGATCAGTTAAGCTATTAATGTTTGCACATGTGAGGAGTGTGTGTGTGTGACCTGGTGAATAAGTGTAGCATTTTGATTGGTTGTGTTTGGAAAAGGAAAACAAGTCACTTCCTTTTTGATTTTTGCGATTTAGGCAGATAATTGTGTGTAGTGTTGAAAAAAAGTGTTTTATGCAATTGACAATTGAGTCAAAGGCTGAGAAATAGCTTATGGTTTTGGATATTTGGTGTGTAGTTTTGCACTTTGAGTGAGAGGTTTCAAAAATCGTGTGACATGAACAGATTTTGTGTGTAAGCAGTTGGAAAAAACTGTAATCAAAATAATGTTTTTAATGAACATATGTCAATCATTAATGGAATGTGTTGTTAACACACACACACACATACGTATACACACAGTCCAGGCACCTGACACCAGCTATGGGTCCTGACTTCGTCTCGGGCCTAACAACACCCTGCCAATATATACTCCAAACACCAGCTTCTTGGGCATTATCACTTAATTATATTACTTAAATCAATATTTTGGTCAGGCTCCATAGCTGGTGTCAGGTGCATTGGCTGTGTGTATATGTTTGTGTGTTTGTGTGAGTGCGTACGTACGTGCGTGCGTGTGTGTTTCTACACATTTTACTGTTCAAGAATAGTAAACCAACAATAATTCAGAGGATTGAGGACATTTTGCCTGTTCTCACTTGTAAAAATACTATTTTAGGCTTAGGGTTTAGGGTTAGGGTTAGAATTAGTGTTATGGGTTAGGTTTAGAATTAGGGTTAGAATTTGGGTTAGGAGTTAGGGTTAGGTTTAGAGTTAGGGTTAGGGAAAATATGATTTTGAATGGGAATCAATTGTTGAGAGAGAGAGAGGCACTCATATCTAGTATTTATGAATAGAGGAGACGCTGTAGAAAGATGACAGCCGGCCAGAGGACAGAGAACATAGTCTTCACCGATCAATCCTTGAAAGGTCTGTGTATCGATCTGTGTCGTGTCTCCATTGTGACAAATCAAAACATCGCTCCAAACCTGAACACTTCTGACAGCACAAAATTACCTGATTCCAGTGATAGACTATATATATTGTTCTCTCTATGATTCCAGTGATAGATCATATATATTGTTCTCTCTATGATTCCAGTGATAGACCATATATATTGTTCTCTCTATGATTCCAGTGATAGATCATAT
The DNA here is from genome assembly GCF_023373465.1 of Oncorhynchus keta. NCBI lineage: Eukaryota > Metazoa > Chordata > Actinopteri > Salmoniformes > Salmonidae > Oncorhynchus > Oncorhynchus keta. Next base: position 14,773,939 of record NC_068443.1, on the reverse strand, counting down.
ATATTGTTCTCTCTATGATTCCAGTGATAGATCATATATATTGTTCTCTCTATGATTCTAGTGATAGATCATATATATTGTTCTCTCTATGATTCCAGTGATAGATCATATATATTGTTCTCTCTATGATTCCAGTGATAGATCATATATATTGTTCTCTCTATGATTCCAGTGATAGATCATATATATTGTTCTCTCTATGATTCCAGTGATAGATCATATATATTGTTCTCTCTATGATTCCAGTGATAGATCATATATATTGTTCTCTCTATGATTCCAGTGATAGATCATATATATTGTTCTCTCTATGATTCCAGTGATAGATCATATATATTGTTCTCTCTATGATTCCAGTGATAGATCATATATATTGTTCTCTCTATGATTCCAGTGATAGATCATATATATTGTTCTCTCTATGATTCCAGTGATAGATCATATATATTGTTCTCTCTATGATTCCAGTGATAGATCATATATATTGTTCTCTCTATGATTCCAGTGATAGATCATATATATTGTTCTCTCTATGATTCCAGTGATAGATCATATATATTGTTCTCTCTATGATTCCAGTGATAGACCATATATATTGTTCTCTCTATGATTCCAGTGATAGACCATATATATTGTTCTCTCTATGATTCCAGTGATAGACCATATATATTGTTCTCTCTATGATTCCAGTGATAGATCATATATATTGTTCTCTCTATGATTCCAGTGATAGATCATATATATTGTTCTCTCTATGATTCCAGTGATAGATCATATATATTGTTCTCTCTATGATTCCAGTGATAGATCATATATATTGTTCTCTCTCTATGATTCTAGTGTTCTTCACAAAAAAAAAAAAAAGAAAGCACACAGACATGGCACGCTGTGGTAATCAATAAGCGGTTTAATTATGGGAGAGCGCACGGCTTCATGGCTCTTCACGGTTCAGTTCAGCTTAATGGCGTCAACTGATCCAGAAGCTATCAACTTAGATAGAGGGGTCTTTACCACCTCAGTGGCTTTTCTGGTCACAATCCTTTCAATAGCTCACAAATTGCCCTCTCTGGCTCTCTCCTCCTCTTTCAGTTGTTAAAAGGAGTAGGGAGAACAGAGGCATACACATGGTCACTTCTTGTAGGCTATGTTGCTATTTGTTTTTATTTTTGTCTGACTATCAAATGCAAATAAAGTACTCAGATCTAGATTTACCTACCATTACACCTCTTACAGAATCCAAACTAATATTTTCTTAGTTCACATCTTCAGAAGACCTTTCCAGAACAATAGCAAAACAGTTGTGAATTCACAGGGCTCCATGATATTTCACTGCAATACCACTAGATGGCGCACACTGTTCTCTGACAGTTCTCTGACATGCTGTGCCTACACTCTTAGGACTCTTTTAATTCAGTCTTTGTGGATCTAGGCTAAATATCTCTCTCTCCAACTTTCACATTTCTATTTGATTCTGCGCTCTACAGTGTGCTTCCAGTTGACCAACAACAGAGCTAGGTGCTCTCTCTCCTTCCTCCCTCTCTCTCTTTCTCTCTCTCTCTCTCTCTCTCTCTCTCTCTCTCTCACACACACACATGCACATGCTTCTTATCACTCCTTAGTCCTAACTTTCACTCCCCCCATCTGTCTTTCTAACTGCCTCTCTTTTCTTACTCTTCTCCCCATCACTCCTTCCCTTCTCTCTCTGTTTGGTCTGGTCACTGTGGGGTTAAATAGGGTGTGTGTGTGTGTGTGTGTGTGTGTGTGTGTGTGTGTGTGTGTGTGTGTGTGTGTGCGTTATGAAAGTGTGAGGGCCCTCCTCTTTGGCCTAGATTATACTGAGGGCCTGACGTCTGGGTGTTGAGAGGCCCATGTTTGGAAACACAGGCAGCCACTGTGTCCCTCTGGCCCAGCAGGGGGCTGTGTCCTCAGGCGATACCCTGGATGGGCCCAGCCTGCTGTTCCTCTTGGTTGAATGTCCAGCACTGTACACAGTGGGGACTTAGCTGTGACCTGATGGCAGCATGACGATAAAGAAGGAGGAATTGACTATCAGAGAATACTTTGTTTGAGCAACTATGGATTCTGACACCTCCAAAAATGTAGACTTGCAGCTTAATAATAATCTGTAGCGTCAATAAAATGTTATTCTTTCTCTAAGGTCTTTCTTTGTGTCTCAATCCTCTCTAGAAAAACTCAACCATAACTGCCTGATCAGATGTTTTCCGATATGAAGGATTCTTCTTGACAGTGTGTGTGTGTGTGTGTGTGTGTGTGTGTGTGGGTGTGTGTGTGTTCTCTGAGATAGAGACATTGATCAATATGTGAGAGAGCTGTATAGATCACTGGAGACTTAAGGCAGCTGGTAGGCCTGTACAAGCATGCATGCACACACACACACACACAGTGGGTGCTGTGGTTATTGGCTACATTAACACAGGTAATGTGATCTGCACTCAGACATGATGATGTGTTTATTTCTCCATGGGAGAGAGGGGGGAGAGAGGAGGAGAGAGGAGGCAGACAGAGAGAGGAGGCTGGAGGATAAGGCTGTGTAAAAAGGGTGTAAGGAGCAGGGAGGAGATTAAGTGTAAGTATGGAGAAAAAAATGAGTGAGTTGGTGAGAGAAAGGAGAAGGGTGCGAGAGGAAAGGAGAAGGGTGAGAGTGTAGAGAGGAGAGGAGAAGAGGAGAGGAGAAGAGGAGAGGAGAGGAGAGGAGAGGAGAGGAGAGGAGGAGAGGAGAGGAGAGGGTGTACATCTTTCTGTCTGACTGTGTGTGTCAATGTGATTATGGTACAATCAGACGTGAGAGGGAATCACTCTCACACACACACCACACACATGTAAGAATTGAGATAGATGGGTCTGGCTTACTGTGTGTGTGTGTGTGTGTGTGTGTGTGTGTGTGTGTGTGTGTGTGTGTGTGTGTGTGTGTGTGTGTGGAACTGTTGAACTATTCCTTTGGGGACCAGAAGTCACACAAGAATAGTAAAGAATAGCCATAAGTATAGTGAACAAACAAAAGTTTGGCTATGAAATCCTTTCAGTCTGGAAAAACCCCAGGGCTTGATGGCATACTGGTAGAGTTATACCAAGCCTTTTTTGATATACTAAAAGTTCCAATGTCAGCTTGTTTAACCTACTCCTATAGAAATGGTAATCTGTCAGGTACTCCGCAGGAAGGTCGGATTTCACTATTAAAACAAGACCCAGATGACAAATATAAAGATCCAGTCTATCTAAAACACTGTGGAGGCCTCTTACACTTCAAGTTGTGATACATAAATACTAGTGAAATGCATAGCACTCAGAATTAAAAAGGTTTACCAGGTATTGTTCATCCTGATCAGACAGGTTTTTTTACGTGGACAATACATTGTAGATAATATACTATAACTACTAGAAATAATAGAACATCATGAAACATCTAAGAAGCCAGGCCTGGTATTTTTAACACATTTTGAAAAGGCCTTTGATATAGTAAGAATGGATTTTATAAAATGGGAAAAGGTAATGTATAGCAACCCCAGGTTTAAAATAGTAAATAGTGGCTACTTCTCAGAAAGTTTTTTATTGTCAAGAGGAGTTAAACATGGGTGTCCACTGTCACCATGTCTATTTGTTATGGCCTAAGAAGTGCTAGCTTTTAAAATCAAATCAGATCCAATAACAATATTAGAGGATTAGAAATCGCAAGCAAGATCCCTACAATGTCTCATTGAAGATCTCGATAATATTTATGCACTTTCTGGACTAAAACCTAATTATGAAAAGTGTACAATATTACATATTGGATCTTTAAAAAATACAACTTTTACATTACCTTGCAGTTTACCTACAAAATGGGCTGACGGTGAAGTAGACATACTTGGTTTTCATATCACAAAATATATAAATGAGCTCTCCACAATGAATTTCACCAGAAAACTTAAAAATAGACAAGATCCTGCCACCATGGAGAAGTAAATACCTGTCTATTTATGGAAAATGTACCCTGATTAACTGCTTAGTCATGTCTCAGTTTATTCACTTACTTATGGCGCTGCCTACTCCTGATGATTAGTTTTTCAAATCATATAAGCAAAACATATTTCGCTTTATCTCGGACGCTAATCCAGACAAAATAAAGTGTGCCTATCTATATAATGAATATAAATGAGGTGGGTTGAGATTATTAAACATAAAAGCACTAAACATCTCTCTAAAAGCTTCACTTATTCAAAAGTCTTACTTGAACCCTAAATGGTTCTTAAGTAGATTGCTAAGAAAAGCTCATCCATTTTTTACAAATGTTTTTTTGCCTTTGTTCAGATTGCCATGTCTCATTTTCGATTAATTGAAAGTTATACTTTTTTCAAAGTATCTCTCTTTTTCAAACAAGCATTGCAGAGCTGGCTACGATTTCAATTTTATCCCCCTCAAATATTATGGCTGAACTCAAATGTACTGGTTGATAAAATATCGGTTTTTAGGAAAAAGATGTTTGAAAAGGCTTTTTTGTTCTTAAATTATATTGTAAATTGGAATGGTAGAGTTATGTCTTTCATGGAGTTATCAGCATTGTATGGGAAGGTCTGTTTAATCCAAGAGTACAACCAATTGATTACATCGTTTCCTTCGACTTTTTCTTTTTTTGTCTTTAATTCATCTTCTTGGTTGTTGGTGCATTGGGGGTTCTTCGGGGGGGAATTTATATATATTTGTTTATTATTTTCATGGGGGTGGGGGTGGGAGGGGTCTCGGAAAGTTGAGGGACAGCTCTTGGGGACTGTGGGGGGGATGTTGGAGGGTTCAGGTCCCTGTTTTTAGCCTTGTGAGAGATATGTCGACATGCCCTTGAGCAGGGTATTGACCCTGGATGCTTCTGTATGTCGCTCTGAATTGGAGTCTGTTGGATGGCTGGTAAGGTGTAGTTGTTGACTGGCTTCACCACAAGTATATTGCATGTTTTGGATAATAAACTTTTTTTTAACTGACCTACTGGGGACATTTTGTTTGTCCCCACAAGGTCAAATTCTATTTCTAGGGGGTTTAGGGTTAAGGTTAGGGTTAGGATTGAATTAGAATTATTTTAAGGCCTTAGGGTTAGGAACTAGGTTTCGTGTTAGGGTTAGGAGTTAGGTTTAGGTTTAGGCTTAGCATTAAGGTTAGGTTTTTAGGTTAAGGTTTGGCTTAAAGTTATGGTTAGGGTAAGAGTATGGGATGCCTTCCAGAGAGACATTAGAGATTGTAACATTCTCTGTTTCACGGAAACATGGCTCACTCTGGATATGGTGTCGGAATCGGTTCAGCCACCCGGTTTCTTCACGCATCGTGCCGACAAAAACAAACATCTCTCTGGTAAGAAGAAGGGCGGGGTGTATGCCTTATGATTAACAAGTCGTGGTGTGATCATAACAACATACAGGATCTCAAGTCCTTTTGTTTCACCTGACCTAGAATTCCTTACAATCAAATGCCGACCACATTATCTACCATGAGAATTCTCTCCGATTATAATCACAGCCGTGTATATCCCCCCGAAGCAGACACCTCGACGGCTCTGAAAGTATTTCATTGGACTCTATGTAAACTGGAAACCACATGTCCTGAGGCTGCATTTATTGTAGCTGGTGGATTTTAACGAAGCTAATGTGAAAACAAGGCTCCCTAAATTTTATCAGCATATCGAATGCTCGATACGAGCTGGCAGCATTCTGGATCACAGCTACTCTAATTTCCGTGATGCATACAAAGCTCTCCCTCACCCCTGCCTTTGACAAATCTGACCAAGACTCAATTTTTTGCTCACCGCCTATAGACAGAAACTAAAACAGGCAACACCTGTGCTCAGGACTGTTCAATGCTGGTGTGACCAATCTGATTCCACACTTCAAGATTGCTTCAATCACGTGGACTGGGACATGTTCCAAATAGCCTCAGACAACAACATTGATGTATACGCTGATTCGGTGAGCGAGTTTATTAGCAAGTGCATCGGTGATGTTGTACCCACGGTGAATATTAAAACCTTCCCCAACCAGAAACAGTGGAGTGATGACAGCATTCGTGCAAATCTGAAAGCGCGAACCACTCCTTTTAATCATGGCAAGGTGACCGGAAACATGACCGAATACAAACAGTGTAACTATTCCCTCCGCAAGGCAATCAAACAAGCTAAGTGTCAGTATAAAGACAAAGTAGAGTCACAATTCAACGGCTCAGACACGAGAGGTATATCGCAGGGTCTACAGTCAATCACGGACAACAAAAAGAAAACCAGCCCCGTCGCAGACACCGACGTCATGCTCCCAGACGAACTAAACAACTTATTTGCTCGCTTTCAGGACAGTACAGTGCCACTGACACAGCCCACTAACAAAACCTGTGGGCTCTCCTTCACCACAGCCAACGTGAGTAAAACATTTAAATGTGTAAGGCTGCCGGCCCAGACAGCATCCCTAGCTGAGTCCTCAGAGCATGCACAGACCAGCTGACTGGTGTGTTTACGCACATATTCAATCAATCCTTATCCCAGTCTGCTATTCCCACGTGCTTCAAGAGGGCCACCATTGTTCCTGTTCCCAAGAAAGCTAAGGTAACCCCAAAAGTATGTGTTCTACGCCCTCTACTGTACTCCCTGTTCACCTATGACTACGTGGCCATGCACGCCTCCAACTCAATCATCAAGTTTGCGGACGACACTACAGTGGTAGGCTTGATTACCAACAACGACGAGACGGCCTACAGGGAGGAGGTGAGGGCTCTCAGAGTGTGGTGTCAGAAAAATAACCACACTCTCAACGTCAACAAAACAAAGGAAATGATCGTGGACTTCAGGAAACCGCATGGGGAGCACCCCCCTATCCACATCGACGGGACAGTAGTGGAGAATGTGGACAAGTTTTAAGTTCCTCGCCGTGCACATTATGGACAAACTGAAATGGTCCACCTACACAGACAGCGTGGTGAAGAAGGTGCAACAGCACCTCTTCAATCTCAGGAGGCTGAAGAAATGTGGCTTGTCACGAAAACACTCACAAACTTTTACAGATGCACAATTGAGAGCATCCTGTTGGGCTGTATCACCGCTTGATATAGCAACTGCTCCTCCCACAACCCTAAGCCTCTCCAGAGGGTAGTGACGTCTGCACAACGCATCACCGGGGGCAAACTACCTGCCCTCCAGGACACCTATACCACCCAATGTCACAGGAAGGCCAAAAAGATCATCAAGGACAACAACTATACGAGCCACTGCCTGTTCACCCCACTATCATCCAGAAAGCAAGGTCAGTACAGGTGCATCAAAGCTGGGACTGAGAGAAAACAGCTTCTATCTCAAGGCCATCAGACTGTTAACCTCTCTTTGGTAGGGGGCAGTATTTTCACGTCCTGGTGAAAAGCGTGCCCAAAGTAAACTGCCTGCTACTCCGGCCCAGAAGCTAGGATATGTATGTGGTAGATGGTAGATTTGGTAGATGGTAGATTTGGTAGATGATAGATATGGATAGAAAGCACTCTAAAGTTTCTAAAACTGTTAAAACTATGTCTGTGAGTATAACAGAACTGATATGGCAGGCGAAACCCCGAGGACAAACCATCCAAAAAACAAAACAATTCAGCCTATCACTGTTTTCAATGGCTGTCACTTTTATTATAAAGCAAATTCCTCCCAGAATGCAGTTCTTAGGGATTCCACTAGAAGTCAACAGTCTTTAGAAAGAGTTCATTCTGGTTTTTGAAAAATGAACCAGAAATTGTAGTTTTTCTAGGTGGCTCCCATTGTGGCTGTAGTGTTTCCAAGTGCGTGAACAAGAGCGTGTTCTTTGGTATTTTTCTCTGGTAAAGACAATAAATATTCTCCGTCTTAAATTGTATTGTTTATTTACGTATTAGGGTACCTAAGGTTTGATTGTAAACGTTGTTTGACTTGTTTGGAAAAGTTTTGTAGTAACGATTGGGATTAACTTTGTATGCATTTTGATGGAGGGAAACTGGGTGGATAATTGACTGAAGCGTGCCAGCTAAACTCAGTTTTTATGGATTTAAAGAAGGACATTATCCAACAAAAGGACCATTTGTGATGTATTTGGGACCGTTTGGAGTGCCAACAGAAGAAGATCATCAAAGTCAAGGCATTTATTATATCGCTATTTCTGACTTTCGTGGCACCTGCCTGGTTGAAACATGTTTTTCATGCTTTTGTATGTGGGGCGCTGTCCTCAGATAATCGTAAAGCCTTTTTGAAATCTGACACAGCGGCTGGATTAACAAGAAGTTAAGCTTTATTTTCATGTATTACACTTGGGATTTTATGAAGGTTAAATATTTATAATTCTGTAGTTTGAACTTCGCGCTCTACAATTTCACCAGATGTTGGCCAGGTGGGATGCTACCTGCCCATAAGAAGTTAAACAGCCATCACTAACATTGAGTGGCTGCTGCCAACATTGAGTGGCTGCTGACTCAAATCTCTAGCCACATTAATAATAAAAAATTGGATAAATGTATCACTAGTCACTTTAAACAATGCCATTTTATATAATGTTTACATACCCTACATTACTCATCTCATATGTATATACTGTACTCTATACCATCTACTGCATCTTGTCTATGCCGTTCGGCCATAGCTCATCCATATATTTCATCCCTTTACACTTGTGTGTTTAAGGTAGTTGTTGTGAAATTGTTAGATTACTTGTTAGATATTACTGCACGGTTGGAACTAGAAGCACAAGCATTTCGCTACACTCGCATTAACATCTGCTAACCATATGCATGTGACCAATACAATTTGATTTGATTTGCTTATGTGTGTGATGAATGATCATTTAGCCCTTCTGTCCCTCATGAGAGTGGGAATGTATTCAGACATCTAGTCTTGGATGATGAGCCTCTAGTCACATCTCTGCGATCCAGTGACAAGCTTATCCATCACACACAAGCACAGACACAATACAGTGAGACCGATAACGTCTCTCCATCTCTGCTCCTCTCTCTTTCTCTCTGTCTCTCTCTCGCCCTGTCTCTCTCTCTCCCTGTCACTCTCTCTCTCTCCCTGTCACTTTCTCTCTCCCTGTCTCTCTCTCTCTCTCTGTGTCTCTCTCTCTCTCTGTGTCTCTCTCTCTCAATTCAATACAATTCTAGGGGCTTTATTGGCATGGGAAACATATGTTATCATTGCCAAAGCAAGTGAAGTAGATAATATGCAAAAGTGAAATTTACAATAATAATCAACACTTAACATTACACTCATAGAAGTGACAAAATAATTAAGACATTACAAATGTCATATTATGTATATATACAGTGTTGCAACAATGTGCAAATGGTTAAAGTATAAAAGGGAAAATAAACAAACATAAATATGGGTTGTATTTACAATGGTGTTTGTTTTCACTGGTTACCCTTTTCTTGAGGCAAGAGGTCACAAATCTTGCTGCTGTGATGGCACGCTGTGGTATTTCACCCAGTAGATGTGGAAGTTTATCAAAATTGGGTTTGCTTGTTTGGTGAGCAGACCCCAGACCTCACAACCATAAAGGGCAAATGGGTTCTAGAACTGATTCAAGTCGTTTTAGCCAGATCCTAAATGGTATGTCGAATTTTATGTTCCTTTTGATGGCATAGAATGCCCTTCTTGCCTTGCCTCTCAGATCGTTCACAGCTTTGTGGAAGTTACCTGTGGCGTTGATGTTCAGGCTAAGGTATGAACAGTTTTTTGTGTGTTCTAGGGCAACGGTGTCTAGATTGAATTTATAATTGTGGTCCTTGCGACTGGACCCTTTTTGGAACACCATTATTTTGGTCTCACTGAGATTTACTGTCAGGGCCCAGGTCTGACAGAATCTGTGCAGGAGATCTAGGTGCTTCTGTAGGCCCTCCTTGGTTGGGGATGGAAGCACCAGATCATCAGCAAAGGAGGCCGGGTGCTGCAGACTGTTCTAGTGCCCTCGCCAATTCATTGATATATATATATATATGTATATATGTTGAAGAGGGTGGAGCTTAAAATACATCCCTGTATCACCCCACTACCCTGTGGGAAGAAATGTATGTGTTTTTTGCCTATTTTAACTGTACGCTTGTTGTTTGTGTACATGGATTTTATAATGTTGTATGTTTGTTCCCCCCAAGACCACTTTCCATCAGTTTGTATAGCAGACCCTCATGCCAAATTGAGTCGAAGGCCATTTTGAAATAAACAAAGCATGAGAATACTTTGCCTTTGTTTTGGTTTGCTGTTAATGATAATGCAGAGGATTTTCCCAAGGTTGCTGTTGACGCATATCCAACGGTAGTTATTTGGATCAAATTTGTCTCCACTGTTGTGGATTGGGGTTATCAGTCCTTGGTTCCAAATATTGGGGATGATGCCAGAGCTAAGGATGATGTTAAAGAGTTTTAGTATAGCCAATTAGAATTATTTGATCATTTCTCATTTCATTGAGGATACCATCAACACCACAGGCCTTTTTGGGTTGGAGGCTTTAATTTTGTCCTGTAGTTCATTCAAGGTAATTGGAGAATTCAGTGGGTTCTGGTAGTCTTTAATAGTTGATTCTGTAAGGTTCTTATTTTCTTAGTCAACCTTGTGTTCTGTTTCATTGTGTTCTTGAACGTAGCCCTGTCTTTCATTTTTGTTAATTGATTTCACCTGTGTTAGTTGCTCACCTGGTCTCATCAGCTCCTTATTTCAATCAATCAATAAATCAATCAAATGTATTTATAAAGCCCTTCTTACATCAGATGATGTCACAAAATGCTGTACAGAAATCCAGCCTGAAACCCTAAACAGCAAGCAATGCAGGTGTATAATCACAGTGGCCAGGAAAAACTCCCTAGAATGGCCAGAACCTAGAAAGAAACCTAGAGAGGAACCAGGCAATGAGCGGTGGCCAGTCCTCTTCTGGCTGTGCCAGGTGGAGATTATAAGAGAACAAGGCCAAGATGTTCAAACGTTCATAGATGACCAGCAGGGTCAAATAAAAATAATCACAGTGGTTGTAGAGGGTACAACAGGTCAGCACCTCAGAGGTAAATGTCAGTTGGCTTTCTATAGCCGATCATTCAGAGTATCTCTACCGCTCCTGCTGTCTCTAGAGAGTTGAAAACAGCAGGTCTGGGACAGGTAGCACATCCGGTGAACAGGCCAGGGTTCCATAGCTGCAGGCAGAACAGTGGAAACTCGAGCAGCAGCACGGCCACGTGGACTGGGGACAGCAAGAAGTCATCAGGCCAGGTAGTCCTGATGTATGGTCCTTGGGCTAGTTCAGTTCCTTCTGTTTGTGCCTTTGTGAGGTGTTGTTCGTTTTGACTATACTAAACCTTTTCCTAGCTCGTTTGTGAGAACCACTTATAGCCTTCAGTCCTAGTTTTGAATCACTTGCCTGTTTGCCTACCTGTGTATAACCAGTTATAGCCTTCAGTCCTAGTTTTGATTCACCTGCCTGTTTGCCTACCTGTGTATAACCAGTTATAGCCTTCAGTCCTAGTTTTGATTCACCTGCCTGTTTGCCTACCTGTGTATAACCAGTTATAGCCTTCAGTCCTAGTTTTGAATCACTTGCCTGTTTGCCTACCTGTGTATAACCAGTTATAGCCTTCAGTCCTAGTTTTGATTCACCTGCCTGTTTGCCTATTTGTGTAAGACCATTGCCTGCCTGTGACCACGATTCCTGCCTTCTGCGAAGGCGAAATAAACACCTGACGCGCTGTGCACATGAATCTACACCTTTTTCTCCCTGAGTATTCATTACAGATTCTGTATTTGATAATGTAAATGTTTTTGCGGTGTGTTCTTTGTTATAGAGCCAAAAATATCTCAATTTTGGATAGATAATTAATTTGTGTTGTTTGTTTAAAGTTTTCCGATTTTCCCAGAAAGGGTTAGAGACTAAGGATTCTTCAATTATATTGAGCTGATTTCTGACTCTCGCTCTCTCTCAATTCATGTCTCTAGCCCTCACTGTATTAGCTCTCATAAATTTCTCTTTGTGTCACTTCCCTCTTCCTCCCTGTATGACCTTTCACCTTTCTCACTGTATCTTTCACTCTATCTTGTGTTCCTCTATCTCCTTCTCTCTATTGTTCTCTCTTTTATCCCTCTCTCTCTTCTTCTGTATCATTTCCCCTCTCTTCTGTCCCTTTGCTTCTCTCTCTCTCTCATGGGTCTAATATGTTTAGCACACACAGAGTGTGTGTCCATTAGTCCAGGCCTGTCTGTGCCGAGAGATGGTGACAAATCATGTGTGTGTGTGGCTGGATATATATCTCCCTCTGTTAGGTCTGCCCAGGGAAAAGATGGATGAGAGGTGAGCTGTTGAACATATTAAACCCTTTCATCTTGCATGTTCTGTCCTTGTTCAAAATGTATTTGTTAAAGCTGCAATATGTAACTTTTTGTGCAACCCAACCAAATTCACATACAGTAGAAGTTTGCATTATACATCTGTCATTCCCATTTAAAGCACGTTTTTGTGTCTTTTTACTTTCAGTTTTGTACACCAGCTTCAAACAGCTGAAAATATCATACTTTTGGTTCTGGAAAATGTATTTCACAGCGGTTTAAATGGTACAATAATTCTCCACACTATACTTGCTTGTTTTGTCACATAAATATAAATTAGGCAAACTATTAGAATTTTAGCAACCAGGAAATGGAGGAGCGATTTCTGCATAATGCACCTTTAAGATATATCAGCTATATTGCTGAAGGGAGGATAGGTCACTGGGGAAGAGGAGTGCATTGAAAAGTGAGAGACAGACTGATAAATTAATTTTAATCTGGTTCTGGACATCCCCCCCAACGATAGGTCTCTTACCAGGCAGGAGATGAGTGCAGTTTCCCCTGACTCAACAGTCTGCATTGCCAACTGCATGTCACTCAGGCCCTTAGAGACGTGTGGGGAGATTACAGGCACAAAATGGTGTTCATCAGTAGGGCTCATTTACGGCAGTTTCATCTGTCCACCTCTTTAATTAAATGACACTGTAGCTCTGCCAGTCAGTCCACCTTGCTTCTAGGGTGTATAATCTTTATTTCTTTACTCCGCAATGATCAGGAATGTCACGACTCCGACCGAAGGTGGCTTCCCTTCCCGTTCGGGTGGCGCTCGGCGGTCGTCGTCGCCGGCCTACTAGCTGCTACTGATTATTTCCTCCCCCTCCTTATGTGTTTATTGAGTGCACCTGTTTTGAGTTAGGTAATATAGTAGTGAGGCTTTATTAGTCAGCCGGCCCGCCTGGTTCCTTGTGCGGGATTAATTATTGTGACCGTCTGTTTGGTGTACTTGTGTGCACGTCTATGGGTTTTGTGTTTTCCCATTTTTTTAGGTTTTTCCTGGACAGTTTAAGTCCCCCTGTTTGGGGCGTTTGTTTGTTCATTACGCCCTGTGTTTTCGTGGGGTTGGCTTATGTTCGCCGTTTCTTTGTGCATTAAAATAGCACTCCCCTGAACTCTCTGCTTCCTGCGCCTGACTTCTCACCCACTACACTCAGATCGTTACAAGGAACATGGTACAGGAAAGGAAGGTCACTTTCGAACAATATCTCAATCATATAGAACTCTTCATATAAGGCTAATCTAGACCCGCAGTTAGACCACCCAAATGTAGTATAGGTAGTGCCCGAAAGACAGCTGCACACTGAAAAATGGAGGAAAAAGAGAATGATGGGAGACGAAGACACTTGGAAGAGACTGTCTTTCTTTTTCTTTCTGCCTTTGTAGGGACAGCTGCGCTGGCGAAGAGTAGAGATCTGTCTCTCTTCACTTTCTGTCTTTGTGAATAGCAGCATGATGAGATTAGAGCAGATTCTACATGTCTCTGCCAGAGCAGTTGGAGAGGAGTGGTCTCTGTATGCGTTGCAAATGGCACCCTTTTCCTCTATGGGCCATGGTCAAAAGTAGTGAGCTACATAGGGAATAGGGTGACACTTGGGACGTATCCTGTCTTTTTGGAGGAGGCTGGATAACTGTCTGGCCAGAGGACTTAAAGGTCGAGGGGCTGGGGATTGGGGTACTGTATTGGGGAGCTGGGGGAACGTGGATGAGGGTTAGGGGGGCTGAGGGCTGTGTCTGACCCAGCCAAGAGGAGGCAGAAAGGGGCAGGGTTGGCTTTGTGCATTGGCCATTTCCCACACTCCAACTCACCTTTTGTGTGGGCTTCTCTGTGGGCTTCTCTGACATGACGAATCGCCCTGTCTTCCTGTCTCTCCGTGTGTGTGTGTGTGTGTGTGTGTGTGTGTGTGTGTGTGTGTGTGTGTGTGTGTGTGTGTGTGTGTGTGTGTGTGTGTGTGTGTGTGTGTGTGTGTGTGTGTGTGTGTGTGTGTGTGTGTGTGTGTGTGTCAAAGCGCGAGAGTGAGCAAGACAAAGAGTGAGTTTTCTAAAGTATGTGTGTGTCTAGAGATATATAAAAAGTGTGTGTGTGTGTGTGTGTGAGAGATATGTAGAGTGTGTGTTTGTGAGAGATGGAGTGAGACAGAAAGAGAGTGAAATTAAGCAGAGAGAGAGAGCAAGCTGGTCCTGGGGCCCTGTTCACAAACACACCCCACAGAGCCCCAGGAAAGCAACACAATTAGACCCAACCAAATCATGAGAAAACAAACAGATAATTACTTGACACATTGGAAAGAATTAAGAAAAAAGAGAGTACACAGTGGCAGAATAACTGACCGCCATGACTGACCCAAAATTAAGGAAATATTTGACTATGTACAGACTTTGTGAGCATAGCCTTGCTATTGAGAAAGGCCACCGTAGGCAGACCTGTCTCTCAAGAGAAGACAGGCTATGTGCTCACTGCCCACAACATGAGGTGGAACCTGAGCTGCACTTCCTAACCTCCTGCCCAATGTATGACCATATTAGAGACACATATTTCCCTCAGATTACACTGACCCACAAAGAATTCGAAAACAAATCCAATTTTGATTAACTCCCATATCTATTGGGTGAAATACCACTGTGTGCATCACAGCAGCAAGATTTGTGACAACAAAAGGGCAACAAGTGAAGAAAAAACACAATTGTAAATACAACCTATATTTGTTTATTTATTTTCCCTTTTGTTCTTTAACTATTTGCACATTGTTACAACACTGTCTATGTATATACATAATATGACATTTGAAATGTCTTTATTCTTGTAATGCTTGCTGTTAATATATTATTGTTTATTGTTTATTTCACTTTTGTTTTTATCTATTTCGATTGCTTTGGCGATACAAACACATGTTTCCCATGCCAATAAAGCCCCTTATATTGAATTGAAATTGAATTGAGAGACCAACACTCTCTGTCTCTTTTTAATCAGAGCCAGTGGACAGTTGTGTTCTTACCCAGACCCAGGCAGCAGGTGTTGATAAAGACCATCAGCCCATCACTACTCACTAGCCTGCTAAAGACCATCAGCCCATCACTACTCACTAGCCTGCTAAAGACCATCAGCCCATCACTACTCACTAGCCTGCTAAAGACCATCAGCCCATCACTACTCACTAGCCTGCTAAAGACCATCAGCCCATCACTACTCACTAGCCTGCTAAAGACCATCAGCCAATCACTACTCACTAGCCTGCTAAAGACCATCAGCCCATCACTACTCACTAGCCTGCTAAAGACCATCAGCCCATCACTACTCACTAGCCTGCTAAAGACCATCAGCCCATCACTACTCACTAGCCTGCTAAAGACCATCAGCCCATCACTACTCACTAGCCTGCTAAAGACCATCAGCCCATCACTACTCGCTAGCCTGCTAAAGACCATCAGCCCATCACTACTCGCGAGCCTGCTAAAGACCATCAGCCCATCACTACTCACGAGCCTGCTAAAGACCATCAGCCCATCACTACTCACTAGCCTGCTAAAGACAATCAGCCCATCACTACTCACTAGCCTGCTAAAGACAATCAGCCCATCACTACTCACTAGCCTGCTTAAGACCATCAGCCCATCACTACTCACTAGCCAGCTAAAGGCCATCAGCCCATCACTACTCACTAGCCTGCTAAAGACCATCAGCCCATCACTACTCACTGGCCTGCTAAAGACCATCAGCCCATCACTACTCACTAGCCTGATTAGGGCTGGATGTCTTTCTCTCTGGCCCTTAATGTCAGTTCCAAGCTGTCAGCCATTTAGCCTTCAGCCTGCCACAATAGAGACATTATCGCATGACTGAGTGAGTCTTAAAGAGGGAGAGAAAAGGAGGGAGGGGGAGACTCCAGAATGCCTGCCTGTCATCTCCAGAACAACCGTCATCACCTCTGCACCCCTATCGGTCCCCCAACCCCCCAAGCTTACCCCTCTTCTCTGCCAAAACCAAAACCTCTGAGTTTGTGTGTTTATATGTGTGTGTGACAACAGCAACTCTTTCAAGTGCACCCTGCTTTACTTTTTATCTGCCATCTGTTGTCATCTCCCTTCATCAATCATGATAGACTGAAGTTCACAGTTCACTCCGAGTGAAAGAGATATAGAACAGAGAGCGAGAGAACAAGTGAAAGCAAGGGAAAGAAGGGTCACTGTTGTTTCAGAAAGGGATCGAGAGAAAGAGGGAGAGAGAGGAAGAAAGAGAGAGAGGATGAAAGAGAGAGTCAAGCTACTTCGTTCTGGAGATGAACGCTAAGCTTTAGTGAGGATCAAACAACATGGGGAGTCAGATATTTAGTGTTGCACTTGCTGGTTGGTTAGGTTCTCTCTCATTTCATATAAAGGGTGGCAGGGTAGCCCATTGGTTAGAGCGTTGGACTAGTAACCGGAAGGTTGCAAGTTCAAACCCCCGAGCTGACAAGGTACAAATCTATCGTTCTGCCCCTGAACAGGCAGTTAACCCACTTTTCCTAGGCCGTCATTGAAAATAAGAATGTGTTCTTAACTGACTTGCCAAGTTAAATAAAGGTAAAAAAAAATAAAAAAAATAAACAGGCTAAATAAACAAAATTCCTTAGCTAGATGTAAAATCATACGACTACTGTAAGACCTTCTCGAAAATGAATGACAGATTTCTTGATTTATTCTGACAATATTTTAGGGTGACGTACAGTAGTAGTGACAGTTGTTGCTAGGAAACATGCTAAGATTAAGAAGAAGTCGCTGCCAAGGGAGCAGAGTCAGCCTACGATGGCCATTCGATAAAGAAGCTTCCGAAGGGAGCAGTGGAGCCCTTGATGACTCGACAACTAGTGTTTGAGATTGACTCGATTGACGAGAATTGAAGGGGCACATCACTGGGAGCACTGTTTTGTCACCAGACCACTGAATGCAGCTTCATGTCAGGATAAGAACAGAAAATGTGAAAATTAAAAAGGAGAGAGAAAAGAGCTAAGAATTTAGGTCACTGAGTAAAGCCGGGACACGGAACCAATCGTCTTCATAATTGGGTCCTTAACAAATCTCTGGAAGTTAGGAGTGTGCTGTGCTGCACACACACACACCAACCCAACCACACAGACACACACACACACACACACACACACACACAGAAACACACATGCACATCCACCCAACCACCCACACACCAACCCACCCACCCACGCACACAGACAGACAGACAGACAGACAGACAGACAGACAGACAGACAGACAGACAGACAGACAGACAGACAGACAGACAGAACCACTGGGGGATGGAGCAGAGCGACAATGTAAATCAGTGTATGTACTTGGTGTTTTTATGCATCTTTCAGGAGCCTGGTTTCAGACAGAAGTGCGATAAAGAGACACTTTCCATGGTAAATATAATTGTGGTCGTGACCCAGCATTAACCCCCCAAGCCTGTCCGTGGTGACCTAGACGACTGAACCACAGGGCAAAGACATCAGAACAACATTAAAAGGTCTATTGATTCATAATTGATTGAGTTAATAAACTCAAATTATTTTGGTTTAAAATCTGGTTTAAAATGAAATAAACTCATAGAAATGTTGATGTAATGTGATTTGGATTGGCTTATAGATCAATTAGTACAGTCCCTCATCAGCCCATCATCCGCCTATCATCAGCCCATCAACAGCCCATCATCAACCTATCATCAGCTCATCAACAGGCCATAATTAGCCCCTCATCAGCCCATCATCAAATGTCACAGTAGCTCAATACATTGCTGTCAAAGGGAAAAGATGAGCGTCACAGGGTTGACATTTTTCTTAATACATTGCCGTCAATGAGAAAAGATGAGAGTTACAGGGTGGATAAACAAGTGGACAAGTGGATAAACAGGTGAAGCCCTGCATGTCTTTAAAAAAAGGCTAATGAAATATAGGCCTCCATTGAAATCCACACATTGGCTGCCATTGTAGGCTGAATGATAGAACAGCTATTTCAATGTTAAAATGTTATGGGTTGTAGACCATTCTGGTAGACCTAAGTTATGATCAAATAGCCACAGTAGCCTACTTGACCACTAACTTAAAGCAGATACAGTCTCGGTGTTTACAGTCAACGCGCCCTCCGGAAGTTGCACATCATTTTCTCAACGTTCAAGTTTGCACTCAGCAGACCTTAAATTTGGTCAGTGAAATAAAAAATTAGAGAGAACATTGGTTATGGTTAAGGTTGAGCCAAAATGTGAAGATGAAGCGAGGGTTAGGGTTTAGCCAAAATGTGAAGATGAAGTGAGAGTTAGGGTTAGGGTTGAGTCAAAATGTGAAGATGAAGTGAGGGTTAGGGTTGAGGTAAAATGTGAAGATGAAGCGAGGGTTAGGGTTTGGGTTGAGCCAGGAGTTGAAGTTGGAGTTGGAGTTAGGGTTAGGGTCTCAACCATAGACACAACCCTAACCTGAATTCAATTAACAATTAATACATTTTCCCTTCCGTCCACTACATGGCAGAAAGGTAGGCCTCACTTGAAGCCTGACCTAGAGTTAATGTGCAAATGTCACAAGACTCTTCTGAAGTCAGTACTGCCGATCTACCAACTTCTGTGTGTAGCATCCGAACTGTATGCACCCCACCATTGAAGGTGATACTCTCATGAACAAGTACCTATTAGAGAGGCATCAATGTCATACCTCACAAAAATGCTAACCTCCCCTGTTATTGTAATGGTAAGAGGTTAGCATGTTTTGGGGGTATGATACTTGTGCGTTTAACTTAGGACTATCTGTAATCATGGTCGATTCCACATAAATTAATGTACAGTCGTGGCCAGAAGTTTTGAGAATGACACAAATATATATTTTCACAAAGTCTACTGCCTCAGGTTGTATGATGGCAATTTGCATATACTCCAGAATGTTATGAAGAGTGATCAGATGAATAGCAATTAATTGCAAAGTCCCTCTTTGCCATGCAAATGAACTGAATCCCCAAAAAAACATTTCCACTGCATTTCAGCCCTGCCACAAAAGGACCAGCTGACATCATGTCAGTGATTCTCTCGTTAACACAGGTGTGAGTGTTGACGAAGACAAGGCTGACGAGGTCACTCTGTCATGCTGATTGAGTTTGAATAACAGACTGGAAGCTTCAAAAGGAGGGTGGTGCTTGGAATCATTGTTCTTCCTCTGTCAAACATGGTTACCTGCAAGGAAACACGTGCCGTCATCATTGCTTTGCACAAAAAGGGCTTCACAGGCAAGGATATTGCTGCCAGTAAGATTGCACCTAAATCAATCATTTATCCGAACATCAAGAACTTCAAGGAGAGCGGTTCAATTACATTTACATTTAAGTCATTTAGCAGACGCTCTTATCCAGAGCGACTTACAAATTGGTGCATTCACCTTATGACATCCAGTAGAACAGTCACTTTACAATAGTGCATCTAAATCTTAAAGGGGGGTGGGAAGGATTACTTATCCTATCCTAGGTATTCCTTAAAGAGGTGGGGTTTCAGGTGTCTCCGGAAGGTGGTGATTGACTCCGCTGTCCTGGCGTCGTGAGGGAGTTTGTTCCACCATTGGGGGCCAGAGCAGCGAACAGTTTTGACTGGGCTGAGCGGGAACTGTACTTCCTCAGTGGTAGGGAGGCGAGCAGGCCAGAGGTGGATGAACGCAGTGCCCTTGTTTGGGTGTAGGGCCTGATCAGAGCCTGGAGGTACTGAGGTGCCGTTCCCCTCACAGCTCCGTAGGCAAGCACCATGGTCTTGTAGCGGATGCGAGCTTCAACTGGAAGCCAGTGGAGAGAGCGGACGAGCGGGGTGACGTGAGAGAACTTGGGAAGGTTGAACACCAGACGGGCTGCGGCGTTCTGGATGAGTTGTAGGGGTTTAATGGCACAGGCAGGGAGCCCAGCCAACAGCGAGTTGCAGTAATCCAGACGGGAGATGACAAGTGCCTGGATTAGGACCTGCGCCGCTTCCTGTGTGAGGCAGGGTCGTACTCTGCGGATGTTGTAGAGCATGAACCTACAGGAACGGGCCACCGCCTTGATGTTAGTTGAGAATGACAGGGTGTTGTCCAGGATCACGCCAAGGTTCTTAGCGCTCTGGGAGGAGGACACAATGGAGTTGTCAACCGTGATGGCGAGATCATGGAACGGGCAGTCCTTCCCCGGGAGGAAGAGCAGCTCCGTCTTGCCGAGGTTCAGCTTGAGGTGGTGATCCGTCATCCACACTGATATGTCTGCCAGACATGCAGAGATGCGATTCGCCACCTGGTCATCAGAAGGGGGAAAGGAGAAGATTAATTGTGTGTCGTCTGCATAGCAATGATAGGAGAGACAATGTGAGGTTATGACAGAGCCAAGTGACTTGGTGTATAGCGAGAATAGGAGAGGGCCTAGAACAGAGCCCTGGGGACACCAGTGGTGAGAGCGCGTGGTGAGGAGACAGATTCTCGCCACGCCACCTGGTAGGAGCGACCTGTCAGGTAGGACGCAATCCAAGCGTGGGCCGCGCCGGAGATGCCCAACTCGGAGAGGGTGGAGAGGAGGATCTGATGGTTCACAGTATCGAAGGCAGCCGATAGGTCTAGAAGGATGAGAGCAGAGGAGAGAGAGTTAGCTTTAGCGGTGCGGAGCGCCTCCGTGATACAGAGAAGAGCAGTCTCAGTTGAATGACTAGTCTTGAAACCTGACTGATTTGGATCAAGAAGGTCATTCAGAGAGAGATAGCGGGAGAGCTGGCCAAGGACGGCACATTCAAGAGTTTTGGAGAGAAAAGAAAGAAGGGATACTGGTCTGTAGTTGTTGACATCGGAGGGATCGAGTGTAGGTTTTTTCAGAAGGGGTGCAACTCTCGCTCTCTTGAAGACGGAAGGGACGTAGCCAGCGGTCAGGGATGAGTTGATGAGCGAGGTGAGGTAAGGGAGAAGGTCTCCGGAAATGGTCTGGAGAAGAGAGGAGGGGATAGGGTCAAGCGGGCTGGTTGTTGGGCGGCCGGCCGTCACGAGACGCGAGATTTCATCTGGAGAGAGAGGGGAGAAAGAGGTCAGAGCACAGGGTAGGGCAGTGTGAGCAGAACCAGCGGTGCCGTTTGACTTAGCAAACGAGGATCGGATGTCGTCGACCTTCTTTTCAAAATGGTTGACGAAGTCATCTGCAGAGAGGGAGGAGGGGGGAGGAGGATTCAGGAGGGAGGAGAAGGTGGCAAAGAGCTTCCTAGGGTTAGAGGCAGATGCTTGGAATTTAGAGTGGTAGAAAATGGCTTTAGCAGCAGAGACAGAGGAGGAAAATGTAGAGAGGAGGGAGTGAAAGGATGCCAGGTCCGCAGGGAGGCGAGTTTTCCTCCACTTCCGCTCGGCTGCCCGGAGCCCTGTTCTGTGAGCTCGCAATGAGTCGTCGAGCCACGGGGCGGGAGGGGAGGACCGAGCCGGCCTGGAGGATAGGGGACATAGAGAGTCAAAGGATGCAGAAAGGGAGGAGAGGAGGGTTGAGGAGGCAGAATCAGGAGATAGGTTGGAGAAGGTTTGAGCAGAGGGAAGAGATGATAGGATGGAAGAGGAGAGAGTAGCGGGGGAGAGAGAGCGAAGGTTGGGACGGCGCGATACCATCCGAGTAGGGGCAGTGTGGGAGGTGTTAGATGAGAGCGAGAGGGAAAAGGATACAAGGTAGTGGTCGGAGACTTGGAGGGGAGTTGCAATGAGGTTAGTGGAAGAACAGCATCTAGTAAAGATGAGGTCGAGCGTATTGCCTGCCTTGTGAGTAGGGGGGGAAGGTGAGAGGGTGAGGTCAAAAGAGGAGAGGAGTGGAAAGAAGGAGGCAGTGAGGAATGAGTCAAAGGTAGACGTGGGGAGGTTAAAGTCGCCCAGCACTGTGAGAGGTGAGCCGTCCTCAGGAAAGGAGCTTATCAAGGTATCAAGCTCATTGATGAACTCTCCGAGGGAACCTGGAGGGCGATAAATGATAAGGATGTTAAGCTTGAAAGGGCTGGTAACTGTGACAGCATGGAATTCAAAGGAGGCGATAGACAGATGGGTAAGGGGAGAAAGAGAGAATGACCACTTGGGAGAGATGAGGATCCCGGTGCCACCACCCCGCTGACCAGAAGCTCTCGGGGTGTGCGAGAACACGTGGGCGGACGAAGAGAGAGCAGTAGGAGTAGCAGTGTTGTCTGTGGTGATCCATGTTTCCGTCAGTGCCAAGAAGTCGAGGGACTGGAGGGAGGCATAGGCTGAGATGAACTCTGCCTTGTTGGCCACAGATCGGCAGTTCCAGAGGCTACCGGAGACCTGGAACTCCACGTGGGTTGTGCGCGCTGGGACCACCAGATTAGGGTGGCCGCGGCCACGCCGTGTGGAGCGTTTGTATGGTCTGTGCAGAGAGGAGAGAACAGGGATAGACAGACACATAGTTGACAGGCTACAGAAGAGGCTACGCTAGTGCAAAGGAGATTGGAATGACAAGTGGACTACACGTCTCGAATGATCAGAAAGTTAAGCTTACGTAGCAAGAATCTTATTGACTAAAATGATTAAAATGATACAGTACTGCTGAAGTAGGCTAGCTGACAGTGGCTGCGTTGTTGACACTACACTAATCAAGTCGTTCCGTTGAGTTTAATAGTTTCTGCAGTGCTGCTATTCGGGGGATAGCTGGCTAGCTAGCAGTGTTGTTTACGTTACGTTGCGTTAAAAGAACGACAATAGCTGGCTAGCTAACCTAGAAAATCGCTCTAGACTACACAATTGTTTGTATAAAAGACACCTGTCCACAACCTCAAACAGTCACAATCCAAACTCCACTATGGTCAAGACCAAAGAGCTGTCAAAGGACACCAGAAACAAAATTGTAGACCTGCACCAGGCTGGGAAGAGTGAATCTGCAATAGGTAAGCAGCTTGGTTTGAAGAAATCAACTGTGGGAGCAATTATTAGGAAATGGAAGACATACAAGACCACTGATAATCTCCCTCGATCTGGGACTCCACGCAAGATCTCACCCCGTGGGGTCAAAATGATCACAAGAACGGTGAGCAAAAATCCCAGAACCACACGGGGGGACCTAGTGAATGACCTGCAGAGAGCTGGGACCAAAGTAACAAAGCCTACCATCAGTAACACACTACGCCGCCAGGGACTCAAATCCTGCAGTGCCAGACGTCTCCCCCTGCTTAAGCCAGTGCATGTCCAGGCCCGTCTGAAGTTTTCTAGAGAGCATTTGGATGATCCAGAAGAAGATTGGAAGAATGTCATATGGTCAGATGAAACCAAAATATAACTTTTTGGTAAAAACTCAACTCGTCGTGTTTGGAGGACAAAGAATGCTGAGTTGCATCCAAAGAACACAATACCTACTGTGAAGCATGGGGGTGGAAACATCATGCTTTGGGGCTGTTTGTCTGCAAAGGGACCAGGACAACTGATCCGTGTAAAGGAAAGAATGAATGGGGCCATGTATCATGAGATTTTGAGTGAAAACCTCCTTCCATCAGCAAGGGCATTGAAGACGAAACGTGGCTGGGTCTTTCAGCATGACAATGATCCCAAACACACCACCCGGGCAATGAAGGAGTGGCTTCGTAAGAAGCATTTCAAGGTCCTGGAGTGGCCTAGCCAGTCTCCAGATCTCAACCCCATAGAAAATCTTTGGAGGGAGTTGAAAGTCCGTGTTGCCCAGCAATAGCTCCAAAACATCACTGCTCTAGAGGAGATCTGCATGGAGGAATGGCCCAAAATACCAGCAACAGTGTGTGAAAACCTTGTGAAGACTTACAGAAAACGTTTCACCTCTGTCATTGCCAACAAAGGGTATATAACAAAGTATTGAGATAAACTTTTGTTATTGACCAAATACTTATTTTCCACCATAATTTGCAAATAAATTCATTAAAAATCCTACAATTGTCACGCCTTGGTCATTGTATTTTGTGTTTTCGGTATATTATTTGGTCAGGCCAGGGTGTGACATGGGTTTATGTTGTTGTATTTCGTATGGTTAAAAAGGTTGAATCTTCCCAAATTGTACATATTTGTGACCGTGGGACTGTCGTGACCCGGCTTATGACATTTTAATTCAATCAAACAAAAAGCATTATTGACCTTCATTGGACACAATGGTCTGCACTTCAAGAAACTAAGAGCCTTGTTATGAATTCTTAAAAGGATTCTGAAGAAGATATTGGACTTTTTTAGACTAGAAATGTGAAATTGTCTGTGTGTGTCTGTCTGTCTGTGGGGAGACAGGGAAAGAAGGGGGAGAGAAAACGGAGTGGGGAGAAGAGAGAGAAAGGGGGAGAGTGAGGGAGGGGGAGAAAGTGGAAAAATAAGGGAGAGAGAAAGGATGGGAAGGTGTGAGTGAGAAAGAAGGGGAGAGTGAGGGAGGAGAAGAGAGAGGAAAGTGAGAGAGGGAGATGGTGAAGGAGGGAGGGGGTGAGAAAGGAGAGAGGGGAAGAGAGGGTCAACATACAGAGGTGGGAAAGAGGAGGGAGACAGAGGAGGGAGAGGAAGAGAGTGAGAGAGATGAGGGGAGGAAAAGGCAGGGGAAAGGAGGGAGATATTGGAGGAGGGAGAGGGAGGAAAGGGGAGAGAGGGGAGAGGGGGGAATGAGGGATGAGAGAGAGGAGGGAGAGGAGGGAA
The DNA here is from genome assembly GCF_023373465.1 of Oncorhynchus keta. Classification (NCBI taxonomy): domain Eukaryota; kingdom Metazoa; phylum Chordata; class Actinopteri; order Salmoniformes; family Salmonidae; genus Oncorhynchus; species Oncorhynchus keta. Next base: position 14,748,997 of record NC_068443.1, on the reverse strand, counting down.
AGAGAGATGTGGGGGATTTAAAGAAGTTAGGAGAGAGGGAGGCTGGAGGAGAGAGAGAGAGGGAAGGGGAAGAGTGAACGAGAGGGGAGAGAGAGACAGAGGGTGAGAAAGGGGAGAGGGTGGAGGGGTTGAAAGAAGGGAAGGGAGAAAGATGATAGACATGAGATAAACAAGAAAAACAACCGTGTGAAACTCATCTTTGTGTCTCAATGCAGAGAGAAAGAAACAGTAAAACATGTAATAATAAAAGTTATGGTATCTCTATTGTCGTGACGTGTGTTTTGTCCTATATTTATTTGTATTTTTATTTATTTTCTAATCGCAGCCCCTGTCCCTGCAGGAGGCCTTTTGCCTTTTGGTAGGCCGTCATTGTAAATAAGAATTGGTTCTTAACTGACTTGCATAGATGATCAAATTCAAATGAAACAAAAATATGAACGCAACATGCAACAATTTCAAAGCTTTTACTAAGTTACAGTTCATATAAGGAAATCAATCAATTTAAATAGATTCATTAGGCCCTAATCTATGGATTTTACATTCCTGCGAATACAGATATGCATCGGTTGGTCACAGATCATATTTAAAATAAAGTAGGAGTATGGATCAGAAAATCCGTCAGTATTTGGTGTGACCATCATTTGCCTCATGCAGCGCAACATATCTCCTTCGCATTGAGTTGATCAGGCTGTTGATTGTAGCCTGTGGAATGTTGTCCCACTCCTCCTCAATGGCTGTGCGAAGTTGCTGGATATTGGCGGGAACTGGAACATACTGTCGTACACATTGATCCAGAACATTCCAAACGTGCTTAATGGGTGACATGTCATGTGAGTATGCAGGCCATGGCAGAACTTTAAGCTTCCAAGAATTGTGTACAGATTCTTGCGATATGGGGTATTATCATGCTGAAACATGAGGTGATGGCGGCAGATGCAATTATGTTAGTTGTCCGTACCTTATGCTAGCCCATACCATAACCCCACAGCCACCATTGGGTGATTGACATCAGCCCGGTACAGTTGAAACTGGGATTTATCTGTGAAGAGCACACTTCTCCAGCGTGCAAGCGGCCATCGAAGGTAAGCATTTAACCACGATTACGACGCCAAACTACCCTGATTAGTACAACGAGCAAGCAGATGAGCTTCCCTGAGACAGTTTCTGACAGGTTGTGCAAACCCACAGTTTCATCAGCTGTCTGGGTGGCTCGTTTCAGATGATCCCACAGGTGAAGAAGCTGGATGTGGAAGTCTTGGGCTGGCGTGGTTACACATGGTCTGTGGTTGTGAGACCGGTTGCACGTACTGTCGAATTCTCAAAAAAAAACATTGGAGGTGGCTTAAGATAGGGAAATTAACATCTGGAACCAGCTCTGGTGGACATTCCTGTAGTCATCTTGTTTCTCATGGTCTGAGAGTCTTTAAGTGCCATTTGGCATACTCCAAGCCGGCTGTCATGTGCATTTTACTCAGCAGTGGCTTCCGTCTGGCCATTCTACCATAAAGGCCTGATTGGTGGAGTGTTGCAGAGATGGTTGTCCTTCTGGAAGGTTCTCCAATCTCCACAGAGTACCATGGCTCAGGATGAGGCCCAGATGCAGACACGTGAGGCCGATGGTTCAAGTCTCAAATATTAAATGAATATACAGGGGTAGGCAAAAAGAAGGTTGAGGACAGGCAGGGTTCGTAATCCTGGTAATAGTTGGCAGACGTAGACGGCAGGCAGGCTCAGGGTCAGGACAGGCAAAACCGGTAGTAACCGGGGAGTCTAGAACAAAAACCAGTGAGAGGAAAAAACTCAAGAAAGTCTCTGGCACGATTTGACGGGACCAGACGTACTGGCAACAGACAAAACAGAAAATGCAGGTATAAATACACAGGGACTAAAGGGGTAAAAATGAGAGACATCAGGTGAGGGGTGGAGACTTGCACAAGACAGGTGAAACAGATCAGGGTGTGACACAGGTAGTAAACAGTATCAGCAGTGTATGTGACGAGTCAAAAAATATTGTCTGGGTAGCTATTTGGTTAACCTCTCGCTAGCGTCCCACCTCGACAACAGCCAGTGAAGTTGCAGAGCGCCATATTCAAAACAACAGAAATCCCATAATTAAAATTCCTCAAACATAAGTATTATCCCCCATTTTAAATATAAACTTCTTGTAAATCCAACCACAGTGTCCGATTTCAAAAAGGTTTTACTGCGAAAGCACACCGTGCGATTATGTTAGGTCAGCACCTAGTCACAGAAAACCATACAGCCATTTTTCAGCCAAAGAGAGGGGTCACAAAAAGCAGAAAAAGAGATAAATGAATCACTAACCTTTGATGATCTTCATCAGATGGCACTCATATGACTTCATGTTACACAATACATGTATGTTTTGTTCGATAAAGTTCATATTTATAAACAAAAATCTCAGTTTACATTGGCGCGTTATGGTCAGAAATGTATAGTCTCAAACAAACATCTGGTTAAAGTGCAGTGAGCCACATCAAATTACAGAAATACTCATCATAAACATCGATAACCAATACAAGTGTTAAACATACGAATAAAGATACTCTTCTCCTTAATGCAACCGCTGTGTCAGATTTCAAAAAGGCTTTCCGGAGAAAGCACACTTTGCGATTATATTAGGTCGGCACCTAGCCACAGAAACGCATACAGCCATTTTCCAGCCAAGGAGAGTGTCACAAAAGTCAGAAATTGCATTAAAATGAATCACTTACCTTTGATGATCTTCATCTGGTGGCACTCCCAGGTCTCCATGTTAGACAATAAATGTTTGTTTTGTTCGATAATGTCCCTCCTTATGACCAAATACTTCCTTTTTGTTTTGTCCAGTAATTTGAATGCTTAAGATGCGTGCACTAAGTCCAGATGAAAAGTTTTTTAAAAAGTACAAAAAAAGTTAGTAGAAACATGCCAAGCGAAGTTTAAAATCAATCCTCCGGTAGTTTTTGTCATAAATAATCAATAATATTTCAACTGGACAAAAGCTTCGTCAATAGGAAAGGAGAAACAAGAAAGACGTGTTCCCGATCAGGCACATGGCTGATCAAATCACATCAAATCAAATAAAATTTTATTTATATAGCCCTTCGTACATCAGCTGATATCTCAAAGTGCTGTACAGAAACCCAGCCTAAAACCCCAAACAGCAAGCAATGCAGGTGTAGAAGCACGGTGGCTAGTAGCTACTCCCTAGAAAGGCCAAAACCTAGGAAGAAACCTAGAGAGGAACCAGGCTATGTGGGGTGGGGGAGGACTGGGGTGGCCAGTCCTCTTCTGGCTGTGCCAGAAGATGAATGGAAATTTCCACTGGCCACTGATTGAAAGTGCTGTATCTCCCTAATTGTTCAGAGTAAACGCCTGAAACAATGCCTAAAGACATGTAGAGGAAGCCATAGAGACCATGAACTGGGTCCTAAGTCTTTGTATAGAAGACAGGCTTTCAATGGAAAAACAGCCTTTCAAAATAATAGTACTTCCTGGTTGGATTTTCTCCGGGTTTTTGCCTGCCATATCAGTTCTGTTAAACTCACAGACATTATTTTAACAGTTTTGGAAACTTTAGAGTGGTTTCTATACTAATTATATGCATATCCTATCTTCTAGGCCTGAGTAGCATTCAGTTTAATTTGGGCACATTTTTCATCCAAAATTCTGAATGCTGCCATTTACATTACATTACATTTAAGTCATTTAGCAGACGCTCTTATCCAGAGCGACTTACAAATCGGTGCATTCACCTTATGACATCCAGTGGAACAGCCACTTTACAATAGTGCATCTAAATCTTTTAAGGGGGGGGGGTGAGAAGGATTACTTTATCCTATCCTAGGTATTCCTTAAAGAGGTGGGGTTTCAGGTGTCTCCGGAAGGTGGTGATTGACTCCGCTGTCCTGGCGTCGTGAGGGAGTGTGTTCCACCATTGGGGAGCCAGAGCAGTGAACAGTTTTGACTGGGCTGAGCGGGAACTGTACTTCCTCAGTGGTAGGGAGGCGAGCAGGCCAGAGATGGATGAACGCAGTGCCCTTGTTTGGGTGTAGGGCCTGATCAGAGCCTGGAGGTACTGAGGTGCCGTTCCCCTCACAGCTCCGTAGGCAAGCACCATGGTCTTGTAGCGGATGCGAGCTTCAACTGGAAGCCAGTGGAGAGAGCGGAGGAGCGGGGTGACGTGAGAGAACTTGGGAAGGTTGAACACCAGACGGGCTGCGGCGTTCTGGATGAGTTGTAGGGGTTTAATGGCACAGGCAGGGAGCCCAGCCAACAGCGAGTTGCAGTAATCCAGACGGGAGATGACAAGTGCCTGGATTAGGACCTGCGCCGCTTCCTGTGTGAGGCAGGGTCGTACTCTGCGGATGTTGTAGAGCATGAACCTACAGGAACGGGCCACCGCCTTGATGTTAGTTGAGAACGACAGGGTGTTGTCCAGGATCACGCCAAGGTTCTTAGCGCTCTGGGAGGAGGACACAATGGAGTTGTCAACCGTGATGGCGAGATCATGGAACGGGCAGTCCTTCCCCGGGAGGAAGAGCAGCTCCGTCTTGCCGAGGTTCAGCTTGAGGTGGTGATCCGTCATCCACACTGATATGTCTGCCAGACATGCAGAGATGCGATTCACCACCTGGTCATCAGAAGGAGGAAAGGAGAAGATTAATTGTGTGTCGTCTGCATAGCAATGATAGGAGAGACCATGTGAGGTTATGACAGAGCCAAGTGACTTGGTGTATAGCGAGAATAGGAGAGGGCCTAGAACAGAGCCCTGGGGGACACCAGTGGTGAGAACGCGTGGTGAGGAGACAGATTCTCACCACGCCACCTGCCCCCTACCCTAGTGAAGTTAAAACTATTTAACTAACTATTGAGCTGTCTTATGGCTTGGGGCTCGAAGCTGTTCAGGGTCATGTTGGTTCCAGACTTGGTGCATTGGTACCACTTGCCGTGGGGTTGCAGAGAAACCATTATATGACTTGGGTGGCTGGAGTCTTTGACAATTTTTAGGGCTTTCATCTGACACCGCCTGGTATAGAGGTCCTGGATGGCAGGGAGCTCGGCCCCAGTGATGTACTGGGAAGTAGGCACTACCCTCTGTAAGCGCAGTCAGAAGCCAAGTAATTGCCAAGCCAAGCGGTGATGCAGCCAGTTAAGATGCTCTCAATGGTGAAGGGGGAAGAGGCGTTGTCGTAACCTCTTCATGACTTTGTTGGTGTTTTGGGTCCATGATAGATGATTATTGTTGTGGACACCGAGGAACTTGAAGCTCTAAACCCGCACCACTACAGCCCTGTTGAATTGAATGGGGGGCGTGCTCGGCCCTTTGTTTCTGTAGCATTGAAGGCAAGGGAAGCCAGCAAGCATTTGCCCTCCCTTGACAAAAAAAAATATAAAAATGTGCACATCAGCATTTCGCTAAACTGAGTGAGCTTAACTGTGAATGGTCCTGGCGCAGCAAAACAAGTGTCATACGAATCCAGCTTGGATTTTAGCGTCACTCCTATCAAATCCCATTGAGAGCATGTCATTGACAGAACAATTTGAATTGTTGCATTTTGTTGTGTTGTTGTCCTCTGATGGCAGCTAGCTAGCTAAAATGGGCCCTTTCCTAAATTAGCCATGGATTGAGATAGATATTTGGACT